>NW_015151295.1:110232-112782 GCF_000732505.1 Cyprinodon variegatus | reverse complement strand
GTCAGGCGACTGGGTGACATTTTCTTCGCTCATTAACAAGCCCACTCTGGTAATTGGCAGCTCCATTGTCAGAAACGTGGCATTAGAGACACCAGGGACCATGGTCAAATGTTTGCTGGGGGCAATAACGGACCAAATCAAATACTATCTGAAACTGATGGCTTAAGGCTGGTTTATGGTCAGAAACCAGGTGGTCTGGATGTGTGTTGCAGTTAATGTGTGCCTCCACCTGTTCCACAGACACTCTGCTGCACCTCTCCAACATTGTAGGTGACCGCAGACAGCAGGCCTCTGATTGATCAATTCTACCACGCTCTACTCTATGCGTATTTCCTGTTTGGTACCTTAACGGCTTGTTTTGTTTGTATGACCGCCATTGTGGAAAACGGCTAATGAAGTTGGACCAGCTGGAAGAGCTAGGTGCGTGAGGACGCTGGGACCCTTTTTCTACCTGAATCAGTTCTCTTTTTCGCCCTCGTGTCCCTCCCTTTCTGATTGTCCCTCGTGCATTGTGGCGTGGAATAACATAGCGCAGACCACGCTTCAATATTGGGCATAAATCAAAATATCTGTTACAAGCTCACTGCGACACACTGCTGTATAATTAGCTCTTTAGGTTAAATACACTAAGTAACTAAACTAAAAGTTGCCAAAGCAATGTCAGACTCCATAATTTTCTCTGGTCCCCTCCCCAATCTGATCAGTGATGACATGTTTAGCTGCATGTCATGATTCAACCGCTGGTTGTTTAGGTGGTGTCCTGAAAACAATGTGGGCTACGTTAATAATTGACAATCCTTTTAGGTAAAACTGGTCTGATTTGGAGAGACGGCATCCATCACACCTTGGATGGGGCAGCCATTCTTCCTAGGAATCTGGCTGAATGTATTAGTCTTCTAAAACCCAGACAACCCAGGGTGCAGACCAGGAAGCAGAGTCATAGTTTAACACACCTCTCTGCAGCTTCTCTACTGTTACCCACTCATTACTCCATCCAGACAGTGTCTTGCCCACGACCAAAATCTAATAAATTAGAAAAGAACCCTAACGGAGTTAGTCATGACAATCAAATTAAAATCAAAATGACTCCAATCAGGACAAAAGTTAAAACAATTAAAAGGAGCGTATTTAACATAACAGAGAACTTCGCTCTCAATCTGCAGGTCTGCTAGTGGTTCCTAGAATTTCTAAAAGTAGAATAAAAAACAGATATTTTCCTATGGACCAATTACCAGCTTTAGACATTGAGGCAGCCTTCATAAAAACCTTTCTTTTTGATAAAGCTTATAGTTAGAGTGGCTCAGGTTATCCTGAACTATCTCTATAGTTATGCTACTAGAGGCTTAGACTGCTAGAGGACATAGGGACCCCTTTTTCATCATTCTGCTTCATTCTATCTCTATTCTTCCACTCTGCAGAATCTATTAGTTCAATCTCTAACGTTCTGCTCTCTCTGCTTTTTCTCATAGTAGCTTCGCCTGATCTGTTCCTGTTTGGCTGTGACTCCATCCTGGAGAGAAATATCAGCTGTGCTGCTGCCACCGATGCCTTTCTTTACAGATGTTGTAGCTTGGCCTGTTTTTCAGTGTGGTCCTGTTTCTCTTACTATGAGCATCTGGAGCCTGGTCCTGCTGGAGGTTTCTTCCTGTTAAAAGGGAGATTTTCTTCTCCACTGCATTCCTCTATACATGCATTTTTGGTGTGAGGTATTGTTTTAGAGTCAATGAGTCGATGCAATCAGCTGGTTTCACTTAGAAAACCTTTAACCACTATTTAATGGACTATATAATATGATAGAATTGTCTTTGTAAAGTGCCTTCAGATGACATGTTGTGAATTGGCACTAAATGAATAAACTGAATTGAAATTGAATTGAATTAGCAGCAGAAGCTAACATGAAATCCAAATTAAATTTAGAAGATAATTAATGACTGTTTAAAATGATGCATCTTATACTTGTTTTAACACATTATTCTAATATATATGAAAACTGGAGCTCTTTAAAGCATAGCTCTCTAAATGGGTTAGCATAGACAGCAGCTTCATCAGCCAACATTCACCTCTTCCTCCTTTGTGTCCTCCTCATCTTCATTACCTCTTGCCATTTCTACATGGTGATTAATTTCAATATGCTGAAAATGAAAAACTTTACTGTACTTATTGCTGTTTTGGCTAGATGGAGTTAGCCTTGAAAAGGCTATTTACTGGTTTACATATAAAAACAGAAGGGTTCCAATTTAAGATATATTTCCTTTTTATGTCTTTTTTAATTTTATTTGCTGTTTTACCTCTGAACGTCTTTGACCAATTTCTGCATTAATGCAAGGATTGAAATTCCACAAATTGCTTATTCACGTGACAATGTTTCAGTGTGGGTCTAACATATGTTATTGTTATATTGTGGCCACATGTTCTCCAAGCATCATAAAATCAGCATCCAGCTTTTGGAATTGAGGCAAAAAATTTAATTCAATTTATTTTATTTCTATAGCGGCAATTAACACCACATGTCATCTCAAGGCATTTTGGCAAGGCAAATTGATTCAGTTT
>NW_015151295.1:104151-109677 GCF_000732505.1 Cyprinodon variegatus | reverse complement strand
CTCTCAGTCTGTCTGTCTAGATGATGATGATGATGTACGACGGGGCGGATGTCTGAGAATCAGCCTTAGCCTGCTCCTCCTCCCTGTCCTGGTCCGTGACATGGGCTGCTCTTTGATGTGAGGACGGCAGAGACAGATGGGAGGACAGGAGACGAGTGGCATTCAAGTAGGGAATCAAGCAGCATTGCAGGATCTTTCTTCCAAGTGGTTGCTAAAGTTGAGATATGTTAAAGGATTTTTCAGGTCAATATGCAGCACTTGGAAGGTATTGATTCTCCATACAGGCTGCTCTTCTCAAAAACTTACAGTTGTGCATGAAAGTTTGCATACCCTCACATTAAAGAAATGAGAAATTCACACTAGTAATTCACATAGCTTAAAACTGAAAATTTAATGATACAATTTCAATTCAGTTCATTTCTATAGCGCCAATTCACAACACATGTCATCTCAAGGCACTTTACAGTTAAACCAGATCATCCAGTCAGATCGATTTAAAGTTTTCTATCAAAGGAAAACCAGTTGATTGCATCGACTCTTTAACTCGAAGGCAATCCCTCACACTAAGCATGCACTGAAAAAAATGCTGGATCCGCTTTTGGAATTTACTGAATCATATTCAGTTACCTCAACACAAATGTTTTATGTCCTACCCTGCAAACATGAAACAATTGTGTTAAAGTAACTAAATAAAACTAAAGTAATCTAAAGTAAACTAAAGTAATTGCTAAAAACGGTTGCATTATTTTTTCAGTGTGCATACAGCAACAGTGGAGAGAAAAAACTCCCTTTTAACAGGAAAAGAAACCTCCAGCAGAACCAGGCTCAGTGTGAGCGGCCATCTGCTGAGGCCGACTGGGGTTCAAGGAGACAGAAGCAGAGATACAAAAAGAAGTAGAGATACAAAAGGTAACTATCAACCAGCTCCACAGGCGGCCCCGTCAGAGAAACAGGACTACACTGAAAAATAGGCCGAGCTCAAAGATCTATAAACAAAAGTTTTGATGGGAACAGCACAGCTGACATAAATAAAAATGTACTGATTAATAATTCGGTAAGATATAAACAGTGGGTAGCACTGCTGCATTGCAGCAAGAGGGTCCTGGGTTGGATTCCCGGCCCGGAGTCTTTCTGCATGGAGTTTGCACGTTCTCCCTGAGCATGCGTGGGTTCTCTCCGGGTACTCCCGCTTCCTCCCACAGTCCAAAAACATGACTGTTAGGTTCATTGGCTTCTCTAAATCCCCCTTATGTGTGAGTGTGTGTGTGAATGGTTGTTTGTCCCGTGTGTCTCTGTGTTGCCCTGCGATGGACTGGCGACCTGTCCAGGGTGGACCCCGCCTCTCGCCCGTAGACAGCTGGAGATAGGTACCATGAAACCACTCGCGACCCCGCTTGGGATTAAGTGTGTAAGAAAATGGATGGATGGAATTGTTTGTAATGCAAAGGTTAAGTGATGTCATGCTTGGTTCCTCAGGCAGGTCAACAAGAGCCTCTCTAGGATCTTCATGATGTTGCAGGCCAATGAACTCATACATCTATTTTGAAAAGACAACCTCTAGATATGAGGTATAGCACGTGTTCTGGACCTCTTTGGTAAACAATCGAAGGGTCTATTCTGAGTTAAACCTGTCCCATTAAAGTGATGTATGGCCTTGGCCACCATGGTGCAAATCTGAGCAGCTGCAGAAGCGAACAAACTGGTTCTTTTAAAATTTTTAGAATGACACACTGCTTTGAAAGTTTGATTTGAATCTGACTGAGATATTATAAAATATGATTTGCAAAAGGTCCTAGGAATGAATGATGAATGTATGCGTGTTATAAAACAGTGTTTAGTACTGTATAGCCTGTGTCATTTTTTACTCATTTAAAGGTCAGTACATCTCTGCAGTACAAGCGCGGTAATCCAAGTCAATTACTGTGTAGTTCTCCATTTGCTCTCTACTGTGCAGATTTGTTTTTATTTCTAAGGGAAAGATATTACAGGACATTACAACTTTTTTCGATTTGATGCTTTTTTGTACTATATACACTCTGTTTACATTGTCTGTCATATTTCTATCTTTAATGGCAGCGTGTTTTCATGAGGGCACAGAAACGCATGAAGTTAAAAAAAAACAGATAAGGCATTCAAATACATTAGGAGAGCTCCATAAAGTTACATTTTCAGTCAGTTATGTCTTCCAACTGAAAATATTTATTTTTGGCTTGAAAATGTTCATTTGGTTTATTGTTAAAATGAAAATAAAAATCCTAAGCATAGCAAAAAAGCTACACAAAAAAATTGTAGCTATATAAATATCTAAAAAATCAAATAAAGCTATTATTTGAAATATTAGGTCAATATATATTCATTATTTAGGAATTTGAAATATTTTTTAACTTAATTTAAGTTAAAATTACAGTTTTCTATATAATCAGAATTAGATCTCAAGAAAAACATAAATTCAGCTGTAAAAATCTGAGTATTTCTTTTATTTGTTTGGAAAAACACACTTAGCAGATGAAAACTGGGAATCCATCTGAATACCACTGAAGCTGTCACCTTATGGTTTTAAATAAGTAGTCAAACAGAATTAAAAAAAAAATAATAATAATAATAAATAGATCCAAAGGACCTATCAGTAACCACGTCTGATCCAGCGTATATCATCATTAGAATTTCTTTTAGTATTATGTCTTTTGTACAGAGGCCATAACAGGGGCCAGGACATGATTTACAGGGGCACTGGCCCCCGTAGGCCCCCATCTAGAACTGCCAATACAGACTGATGTACATTTAAACAGCAGTGTTTTAATGATATGAATCACTGCTTAACCCTGGTGCCTGCGTTTACATGTTGCATTCTAAAGCCATTAAACATTAGGCAATGCCCAATCCAGCAATCAATATCAATGGTCAGACTCAGCTGAAGGCCTTAACAATCACCTGGATCAAAGACTACCTGACCAACAGACCACACTTTGTGAGACTAAAGTGTCAACTGTCTAATCAGACAGTCTGCAACTCAGGAGCCCCAAATGTGACGGTACTCTAACCATTCATTTTTTTACTCTGTATACCTGACTTACAGAGTCCTTTCATCTGCAGAAATACTCAGATGAGTCTGTTGTTGTGGAGAGTATCAGAAACTGAGAGCAGAGTAAAGTGAGCGCTGGTGGAACGCTGCATGTCCTGGTGTTCTATAATCCCTGCTGTGCATTAATGAACAGCTCCTCGTTATTTAATCCTAACATAAACAGTGAAGATAACTTTAGAGCATATTACAACTGCTGTCAGAGAACTTTTACAACTATTTTAAACCAATTTATATGATTCTAACTCTACAAGACTCTATAAGACAAAAGCAATAGAACATTTCTCCATTAATACTTTTTAATGTTCATTGAGGGAAAAATTAATGCTTAAGGCCTGGTTATCCTCCTGCAGCAGTGTGTAGCAGTGAGCTTGTCGCAGATATGATGCAGATATTTTTGATTTATGCCCAATATTGAAGCCTGGTCTTCGCTATGTTATTCCACGCCACAACGCAAGAGGGACAATCAGGAACTAGCTGTGGGTCTAGATACGGCCGTGGCGGTGAGGAAGTGGGGGCAAGTTTGTGCAAAAACGGAGGGACATGATGGCGAAAAAGAGCGAGGATACAGGTGGAAAAAGGGTCCCAGCGTTCTCGCAGACCTCGCTCTACTAGCTGGTCCATCTTCACAAGTTGTTTTCCACAATGGCCGTCATACAAACAAAACAAGCCGGTAAGGTACAAAACAGGAAATTCCGATAGTGTATCCCAAAAAGAGAAAGTTAAAAACAATCCACTGGACTTTGTTTCCAAGTATGAAGACGTTTTGCTTCCCATCCAGGAAGCTTTTTCAATTTAAACATTTTTGGCATTTGTGTGGAGTTCGAGGGTTTCTACAGTAGCCAAGGTTTTGTTGGGCTACTGCATAAAACCTCAAACTCAGCGCTATTTCTGACATTTAGCATTGAAAAAGCTTCCTGGATGGAAAGCGCAACGTCTTTAAACTTGGAAACAAAGTCCTGTGGAATGTTTTAAATTCCCTTTTTTTGGAATGACTGTGACCCGGATGACTGAGAATTTCACCAGTATTTGCATACTGCAGGGTGGATGTAGATTTGACCAATCAGAGGCCTCCTGTCGGCAGTTGCTTACAAGTTTGCGTTAACTGTGACACACACGCAGACGACCTGGTTTCTCAGCGTAAACCAGCCTTAACACATACCGTCACATACTGAAACAAAGCATGATCCCTCCCCTTCAGAAACTACATATAGACTTTTATTTTAATGTATTTGCTAACATTTATCAAAAGAAAAATGGCAATGGTTACCTAATATTAGTGAGTAATGTAACATAATGAAGCAAAGTAAATGTCAATCAGAGAAAATAATTAATATCCACTTAAATTACTTAATAACAGCAAATTCTACAGGGATATAACATTTACTTAAAATTTTGAGTAAAATGCAAGTTCACTTTACTTAATTTTTTTAATAAATCTAACAACTTGGATGTAATTAAGTAAATGTTACTTAATATCTTCACAACTGTTATGTTTAATGGAAAGTAAAATTCACTTGATACTGGCAAGTGAATGTAACTTGATATTGCAGCATTAAATCATTTGAGTGCAATACTTACAATATATTTATTTAAGTAAATCTTATGAGCTGTTTTTTTCAGTGTAGGCTGCAGGCCAGTATTCCAACATTCACACCTCCAACCACTGCCTCGATAAAGAAACAGAGGGTAGAAAGATGCTAGACTGGCCAAGCACGTCTCTAGACTCACAACCCTGTTCTTCCAGGCAAAACGGGGATGACCTTTCCTTTCAGCTCATTGTGAGGCATAAAGACCATGAATGAAAAGATTATATGAAAGTAGCTTAACTGACCTCATCCTGACTGATTCTACTAAAGGGCGGGTTTTACTCCTGCAGCAGTGTGTCGCGGTGAGTTTGTCGCTGATATTTTTGATTTATGCCTAATTTTGAAGCGTCTGCGCTATGTTATTCCACACCACAACGCAAGAGAGACAATCAGGAACTAGCTTGGTCGCCATCTCCAACCCCTCATCCAATGCCGGACGACACACATTTCACCCGTGAGTGTTTCTGAAAGACTGGCCGTGGTGCAGCATGTTTGGGCTTTGGGTGCAAACCGACAGACGCTCACACAAAGCTACAACCTAGCATCCTGCATGGTGTCTGGGATAGAGTCCGAGGTGTGTCAGGTGTTGTGGACAGCCCTACAGCCAGAGTTTCTTCCATTAGGTACCAAACAGGAAATATGCATAGAGTAGAGCGGATGTTGAATTGACCAATCAGAGGCCTCCATATAAACCAGGCTCAGACTCTCATAACCAATTCAATTCAATTCGGTTTATTTCTATAGCGCAAATTAACAACACAAGTCATCTGGCACTTGACAGTTCACCAGATCGTCCAGTCAGATTGATTCAAAGTTTTCTATCTAAGGAAAACCAGCATGGACAGTGGAGAGGAAAAA
>NW_015151295.1:102036-103801 GCF_000732505.1 Cyprinodon variegatus | reverse complement strand
TATCCTTTCCCAGGAGGTATAGTTGTGGTCCTGAGCTATCTTTATAGTTAAGCTGCTATAGCCTTAGACTTCTGGGGGACATAGGGACCCCTTTTTTCTCATAACAGTTTCATCTGGTCTGTTCCTGTTTGGCTGTGACTCCATCCTGGAGAGAAATATCAGCTGTGCTGCTGCCATCAACACCTTTGTTTATACAACTGGTCTCATTGTTAGCGGCCATCTAGCATCAGACATACAGAAAGAAGCAGAGATAGAAACGTTGGCCCATTCCCGGGAATACAGGCAGACGAGCTCTAAACCAGTTCCCACGCCAGAGGATGAAATGTAGCACATAGAGTTAGTCACAGTATGAGAAACAGGACAGCAATGAAAAACAGGCCCATCTCCAACATCTATAAACAAAGGTGTTGATGGCAGCAGCACAGCTGATATTTCTCTCCAGGATGGAGTCACAGCCAAACAGGAACAGACCAGATGAAGCTGTTATGAGAAAAAAGGGGTCCCTATGTCCTCCAGAAGTCTAAGGCTATAGCAGCTTAACTATAAAGATAGCTCAGGACCACAACTATACCTCCTGGGAAAGGATACAAACCTATGTTTGGTAAGTATGGAGCATCTTGCAGAAAATGGATATTTTTATTCATTACACAAAACTAAAAGAGCAAAAAGAAATTCCAGATGGAGAAAACGGCTCCTGTGGTCACAACTGTCTTTGCTTGTCCTTAAACATGGGACATGGGTCCGTTTGATGGCCACAGTTCTTCTCTGTATTGAAACAGATAGAGAGACAGATTGGGTGTGACGTGTTTGTGTGTTAACAGTCTTATCCACGCCGTCAGGGGGGACGTTGGTCCCGCTTCGGCCCCAGTCCCAGGCCACCACTGTCTGTGGGGTAATAGACCCCCACCGGGCCCCTCTTTGATTGGCTCCATTCAGACCCTTTCATCTCTAATGGGCCTGTTTGCTGCTCTGTTATGGACACAAACGCACCCTAACCACCTCCCTCCCTTTCCCCAGTCTCAGTCAGTCCTGCACCACCTGGGAGGGAGACGCGTGTCCCAACAGAGTGCAGCCTCTGAGTCCTTCATGTGACTTTGTGTGATACTGAGTCAACCTAATCTCACTTCTGGAAGGATGAAAAGAATGAGAAGACAGCCGGTTCAGTTTATTCATTTTAACCCCAATGCTTTCCCTTCAGTGTCATAAAAGGAGTTGAACTGTTTTGTAAAACCATGTAAATCAAACTTCATTTTAAAATAATTTATTATCAAGGCTGAGCGTACCACCTTTAAAAATATACAGCTTTAAAAGAAAGAAGACTAAACATTAGCTGCACATTACTGTGTTTTCATTGGTTAATGCAAACTGGATGTAAAGATATCTGGTGGATTTACAATTAACAATTAAAGTCAAAGACGGCAATGTAAGGTTAAAAAAAGGTTTTAACCTCAGAAAAAATCTTTAAATAATAGAAAATAAACTTTTAAAACTTGTTTTTTTTGTATAGCTGTTGTTTATTATTTTCACACTTTCTGCTCCTAAGCAAGAAGCGAGTCATTAAAATAAATCTAGGGGTTTTTGTACCATACAGCTGATGCGCAGCAGTTTGAAATCAGCTAAAGAAATATTGTTTAACACCTTTTTTACAAATGGAAAACCTGACATGAAAAAAACCCAAAACCTCATAGACAATGTTTTTTTATTGTAATCAACAATGGAATGGTTTTCGTTTTATAATTTTTGCAAAGAACAGGTTCTGTAAATG
>NW_015151295.1:100097-101785 GCF_000732505.1 Cyprinodon variegatus | reverse complement strand
AGAAATTAGAAAACAGCAAAGTTACTCTCAAAACCTTTTTTTAATTCAAGTTTTTACAAATTGCATTCTTTTTCTGGGACGGGTTGTCTACTGAAGAGAGAGGCAATTTCTATTGGTTTGCACAGAAGTTTGATACAAAATTTTTATTGGTCAACAGCGAGTATTTGTGTAGGGCTTGAAGTGAAGAGAATGTGATCTTTAAAATGAGATTTAAAAACAATGCAATTTATAATGCAAAACTTGAAAATATAAAATCTGTTAAAGAATGTGAAAAAATTAAATCAAGAAAACAGCTAAGTTTCTTTCAAAACCTTTTTAAATAAAAATCTTTGTGGATTGGATGTTTTCAAATTTCCATTTAGAAAACACTTTTTTGCAAAAAAATAATGGAGCAAAATTCACTTCGTAATCAACTAGGAAATACAATCGGATCTCATTTCAGAGGCATGAAAATGTATTTTCTTAAACATCTTCTTTAAACAGGAAGCAACGGTTCTCAGTTTTCTCTGCAGCAAATTATATCCCAGTTGATGTCAGAAAATTTAACTTCTTTCTGTTGGTGAGGAAATGGTAGATGTTGTATTTAATCCAACTAATACATCCATAGTGTTGTGTTCTTTGCATGAACCATTTAGAATATACAACACAAATTGGAAAAGGGCCCAAGATGTGGCCTTTGACACAGATAGTAGGATTCACCAAACACCTCAGAAGATGGCCCTTTGATGCTGAATGGATTCCTCTATGCAGATCAAGGCGTTGATGGCGCCTAATAATCATTGATCTCCAATGCCGGCAGTCTCCAGCAGTTGCCCGCCCCGTCTGTAACACAGTCAGTTAAGGCCTCTTCCCTTGTCCCATTGATCCCTATCAACCTCATCAAAGGCTCCCTGGGCTTTGATGGGGCCAGTGGGACTGGTCCCAGTGGATGAGCAGGCACTGCGACTCCCTTCATCAGATGAGGGACAGCAGCTCCCAGGGAAGATTGGGAGATTTAAATATCAGCCGATGATTGCAGGACAGGAGAGCGGCTGTGGAGCACCTGAAAATATTCAAGCAGATAGCAGAGACTGGAGATATAAACCTTCACTTAAATGATCTTTGAATACAGAAGAAATCTGAGTCTGATGTTGTTAGCACAAACTGCTTATCTATGCTACTAATCTAATCTTTTTTTTTCTTTTTAGAGAACTGTAGTTTTTTGTAATTATTTATAGTGACAGGATTCCTCAAAAAGACGGCTAGAAAACTCGGAGTAACAAAAATTCAAAATTATTTCATATTTATTCCTTTAACTCATCATAATCAGAGCTCATTATGTTAAACTGAGCTCATGAAGTTATTTTCCTCTTAAAAAAAAAAAGAAGAGCAGTCTGATTTTTTTGCCAGTTTTTTAAAGCTCTCAACCTTTTTCACCAGATAATTCACCTGTAGAACATCTAAAATAGTGCTGAATAAAAGTGCAAATAAAAAAAAAAGGGCTTTATATATTTTTGACGGGTCCAAAATTGATTAATATTTACTTCTGGTTAAGTCGGCATACATGGTTTTTTTTAATCGCTGCACGCAGCAAAGCGAATTCCACAGTGTTAAATATGCAGAGTCAAATTAGATTAACTCTATTAGAGTTATTACTACAACAACTGCCCTTAGCAAAAAGTAGTATACTTGAAGTAAATTCTATTAAG
>NW_015151295.1:87598-99946 GCF_000732505.1 Cyprinodon variegatus | reverse complement strand
GTCCTCCTCATCTTAAGCATCTGCTGTGATTTCCACATTCTCATCAGTTTCAATGCGCTCTGGGTCAAGCTGAAAAAAGTTTAACGTAACTCATTGCTGTTATGGGTTTGACAGAGCTAGCCCTAAAGGACCTAGCATACGTCATACGCCCAGAAGGCATTGCTGTGTTACCACTGCTAGAGGATTTTTTATTTTTATTTTAAATATCAAAGAGTAAATTTCAGCACTAGGCTATTTTTCGTATGAGGAGTTGACTTGTTTGGGCAAAAAAAGTATCTAAACTAAGCTGTACTGTAAGTGTCCTGCAACATTACTTAGATTTTGTAGTTTCAGTGAGTTTTACTCACAATATAATGTAAAACTAAAAAGACAGGGTATGTCGCTATGATATACTGTCAGCCTATTTGTTACTTTGTTTTAATTATTTTAATGGAAACTTTGATACTGCTTTCTGTTTTTAATGTAATCAAATACAATAAAAGGCTCTGCTTGAGAATGAACAGTGGTGCCCTCTAGAGCCCATCAGTAACATTACAACCACAGGAAGGAATTCCTTTAAAACCAACATTATCAACTTATTAAATCAAACAAACTAAGTAAGCTAATTATTTGTTTTCATCCCTAGAGTGCCGCTGTAAGGCAGTCTGAGCTCCCCTTAACCACAACAGCTTACTAAGCTATAAGTTCTTATGAGGCAAGAAAACATATTTGACCTTTACCTTTTTTAGACATATTTTTTGTTCTGTAATCTAGAGCGGAAAATGTGGACTTTTCTTTGCGATAAACTCCATGATTTCTTCATCAGCTGGTCCAGCGTGGTCCGATTGCAGAGTAAAAAACATAGAAGGAGACTATTTAACTTGGAAGTTGTAGGTGTAGCGCCTGTAGTGGCTAAAAAATACATAGTACTGCAGCTAATGATGGTTTAAAAAAAGAGACAGAGGACTGTTTTGTCTGAATTTCTTCTCTGATAAACAAAACATCAAACAGACAAACAAAATCTTTTTTATTAAAAAATTTTTATTTCAATGTCTAAACAAATATTTTTGAGACAAAACAAAGAAAATCCGTAAAGATGTAAGATGTAAGTTAGGTGCAGAAAAACAGTTGCAGAAAGTGATAAACTATTGAAAGATTTTCTGTTGTAAAAAGAAAAATGGAACTTCAAAATAAAAACAAAGGAAAAAAGTGGAATTTTTCAGTGAAAATATGTCTGGTCATATAAGTAAAAATGTTTTCACATTCTTCAATTTTACTTTAAAGTTTATTATTTCTAACTTGCTTCCTAATATTTGCTGTTAACAAATGCAGAATATATAAAATGTTCTTTGCTATTATAGATAAAAAAGTTATAGATGACAGGATAAAACAAAGTTATCCAGTTTTTCACTGCATGACTTCTTGTGTTTTCCATTTACATGCTTGATGACTTATTTTTCCGGTGCTAACAAAGTTTTAAATAGGTAAATATATTTATTCTGAATCCCTGCTCTCATCATATAACCAAAATATAAATTAATTTAAGTTATGATCCTTATTATCTTCATGCACTAATATTAACTTAACTTAGTACCTCTGCTTTGCAGCACAGAGAGGCAGACTTTCCTTAGGGGATAATAAAGTCCCCGTTTGTTTCACACATTCAGTGTCAAAAAACAGTCACATGTTAATGCTGATCCAGGAACATCAAATGAAACCTTTCTTTCAACACACCGGTTCCTTCCCTGCTCCTTCTGATCCACGCTGCTGCAACCAAGGTCGCCTTCCTTCCAGCTAGAGAGGGAAGCACAGCCTGCTTTTGCACATTATTGCAGAAGAGTCGATACATAAAGAAGTGTGTGGACCAAGAGGAGATGGAGGTGTGAGTAGTGGCGCTGCCTTTGATGTCAAACCCGTATTTAGAGGATAATGAGGCTGTTAGGAAGAGCAGAAGGAAACGCCTGCTAGTTCACACTTACACCCTAAAAAAAACACACTCTCAGGAACTGACAGAGGTCTGCTGCATTAAACCTGCTGAAATATGCAGGATATGGAAATATAAAGATCCTTACTCAGGAACTAATAATTGGGAGTTATTATATATTAGTGACAATTGGTTCTGAAGGTGACATTTTTAAGCATCGGTCAAAACTGACACTAACATTCAGGTCCTGCTTAAATTTAATTTTTCAAAGGGACCGTGTCATGCAAAATCCTTTTTTTAAGCTTCTAATTGTGTTGCATTGCTTTTCCTCTATCCAAATTGTGCACAAAGTGGTATTTTTCGATTCAGTTTTATTTCCATAGCGCCAATTCCCAACACATGTCATCACAAGGCACTTTACAGAGACAATTCAGTCAGATTAGTTAGTTTTCCATCTAAAAGAAAAACAGCTGATTGCATTGAGTTCTCAGGATTTGCTTTTTCTTGGTGAGCACGTAGAGACAGTAGATATTTGCTTGAATCGTGTCTTTGACTCTCCAGCAATCCGTCACACTGAGCATGGATGCACAGTGGGGAGGAAAAACTCCCTTTAAACAGGAAGAAACCTCCAGCAGAACCAGGCACGGTGTGAGCGGCCATCTGTTGAGGCCGACTGGGGTTCAAGGAGACAGAAGCAGAGATACAAAAGGAACATAGAAGAGCTGATCTATAAATACTTTCTATGTTAGAAAAGGTAGCGGTAAGCTACCTCTGCAGGTGAATCTGTCTAGGGAAGAAACAGCTAAGCTGAAGAGATCTGAGCCAGTTTTCATGAGCACATACAGTTATTCATTGAGGCCATAAAGATGTCTAGGAGAGAAACAGGACTAAACACTGAATAACAGGCCCAACTCTATCATCTATAATCGAAGGTGTTGATGTCAGCAGTGCAGCTGATATTTCTCTCCAGAATGATGTCACAGCTAAACAGAACCAGATGAAGCTACTGTAGCCCCATTTAACCACTTTGAAACCATGCAGAGAATGATCTGAGCATAGTAACTGAAATAACGCAACTCAACTGGATCGTGCCAGACACCACCGGACCAGTCGGGCTCGGCACGGTTCAGTTGTGGCTCGGTTCTCTGATAACAAAGAGCCCATAAGCAAAGCGCATCATCTCCTATTTATAGTCAATTGTCTCATTTTGCAGGTTTTCTGGCGTGTCGGGCTTTGCAATTCACAGATCTCTTCAAATACTCACAACACAAACTTCTTCTCAGATTGTTAGCAACAAATGGCATCAAAGGAGCGTGGTGCGACTGGGGTGATGCCAAGACTGAGGCTCTCATTGAAAGTGGGGCGGAGGACACTACCAGGCACATAGGTTCCTGAATGTTATGGGCGCCGCCATTTTATTTGGGAAATCACCGCATTGAGAGCTGTAGTATCATGGACCGCCGATAGGAGGGGGAGGAACCGTGTTAGTGTGATGTGTGAATGGTCGTAAGAACTAAGCTCGGCACAGTTAACTGATCCAAAGTGGGTCCGAACTCGGCTCGGCTCGGTTTCAGAGGGGTAGTTTAAATGAGGCATAGGATGCAAAAAAGTTGAGAGAACAAAACTTAATTTGTAGAACTAAATACTGTAGAATAAGATAATAGAGATAGAATGAAGCGGAATGATGAAAAGTGGTTCCTATGTCCTCCAGTAACCTTAGCCTATAGCAGCATTGCTATAGAGATAGCTCAGGATAGCCTAAGCTACGCTAATCTCCACAAATAAATGTTAGCTTGATTTTATTCTACATTCACTGTAAACCGAAAGTAATTATTTAGACTGAGGACTAAGGCCCGGTCCACACGAAGACGAACCCTGGCCTAAACGCACAAATTTTTCACCAAACCAGCCTCTCATCCACACGAAGCCGGCGTTTCGGGGGTCTGTAAACGATCTTTTTTTTATTCAGCCTTCAGAGTGGGAAGATTTCGAAACGCCGTTTTCGCGTTTCCATCTTTACGCTCTAACCGCATATTTTTTTTTTACACGCATGCGTCATAGCGTCGCCTCTAAACACGCATGCGCGACCAATATCACAACAACAATGGCGCCGTTGCTGCTAATGCTACTCACCCTGCTGTCGGGCTTACAACAGAATCTTCTTCTTCTGGAATATCTCCAGGAAGAACAGAGCAATATCGACGACATAGTTCAGCCCTGAATTTGACTAAACCACGAAAATGGACCCGCAGGGCAACCATGTATAAATATTAGTGCGCATGCCCAACATTTCGTCGCTTATTTTTGCTTAGGCACCACAGCGCCACTTACAGGCCTGGCATACATTTTGCAGCGTTTTCATGCATTCGTGTGGACGCTCACATTTATTTTACGTCTCCGTCTTTACGGCAAACGTTTTGGAAAATATCAGCGTTTCGTGTTCGTTTTGACTTCGTGTGGACGGGGCCTTAAAGCTCATTGTTTTCTAACATTTCTGCTAATTGAAAAACGTTGAGTTAGTGTAGCATACACTTAACTCAACTAAAGCAAAACTATTTTTGTATTAATTAAGCATAACATTAATAACTAATGAAAAAACAAGTTAACTCTAGTAAGGAAGTAGTTCCTCAGATTGTGGCAATTGGACCCTGTTGGCTGACTAGTTGCTAGCACTGCAATAACATGACTGATTGAACACACTATTCATTGTGTTTAATCAATGGAAAACGTACTGTTATTTAATGTAGATTATCTCTACCAAATAAACAAATCCCACAATTTAAAAGGACTATAAAGTTTACCTAATATTTAAACTGTTTTATTTATTATCTGTGGCTTTTCAAAGTTATTAATTCCAAATTACTGTTACTTAAATAGAGGAAGAAACGTCACACAGGTAATTTATTCTGAAATAATTTTACATCGTTAGTAAATAAATACTTAATGTCAATTACTTATCTGTAGTTATTTGTTATAGCAGAAGTGTTGTTTTCCAGATACATATTAAATATGCATAGTTTGCACAGAGACAATTCGGATTTACTCAAAATGTATACCATTATTGATCAATCTAAACTGTTTTAATCAATGATTTCATTATCTTATTTAATGGTTATTATCTGTTTTGTTAAATGAATCAAGTTTTTACTAAAAGCCCTTAAAAGAAACTTGATTGTATTAAGTGTCATTAAGTGATAATTACTTTAAATTATAGACATGGATCAAACTTTTTTTGCAACTGTCTGTCAGATGAATCGGCTTCAAGTGGGACAAGGATCCCCTGTTACAGAACTACAGCGAAATGGTTTATATCCACGGATATTCATCCATTTACTGTCAGGTTGAGCTATTTTCAATAGATATTATGTTCTAGATTTGTAAAGCTGATAAAGACATTTCAGCCTGGGGTTATTCACACAGGAAAATGCAGTAATTTGAAAGTTTCATTGACATAAAGAATAAATAAGTCTTTATCACTCAGACCCAGCCAGAGGACACCGATGCTGAAAGCAGATCTGTGTAACCAGTAATGTGATTGGCTGAAATGAAGGCAAGGAGCTGTGCTGATAGGCTGAAGCAGAAGCTCATGGAGAGATCTATAGATTCATTTTATGTAATTTCTTTAATCATTTAATGGGACATTTAATTTTTCAATGTAATTTTGAGAATTTGTTGGTATATTTATTATTTAAAATCATGTATGCTATATCTACTTATTTCATTCTATACTTATTTCATGGTATATTCGCATCTGTTTGGCTGTGACTCCACCCTGGAGAGAAATATCAGCTGTGCTGCTTCCATCAACACCTTTGTTTATAGATGTTGGAGATCGGCCTGTTTTCCAGTGTAGTCCTGTTTCTCTGACTGTGACTGGCTGGATGTGCTCTCTTCATCCTCTGACATGGTGTTTCCTTCAGTTGCCGTTTTTATCTCTGCTTCTGTCTCCTTGAACCCCAGTCGGCCTCAGCAGATGGCCGCTCACACTGAGCCTGGTTCTGCTGGAGGTTTCTTCCTGCTAAGAGGGAGTTTTTCCTCTCCACTGTCACTACAAGCATGCTTAGTGTGAGGGATTGAATTTGAGTTAATGAGTCGATGCAATCAACTGGTTTTCCTTAGATAGAAAACTTTGAATCAGTTTGACTGGATGATCTGGTTGAACTGTAAAGTGCCTTGAGATGACATGTTAATTGCCGCTATAGAAATAAACTGAATTGAAACTAAATGAAATATATTTTGGCCTTCGTATACCACATGGATCTCTGGGCCCCAGACTTGGTGTCCCATGATCTACGAGGGGTTCCTGGCCCCCATTTTGGAAACCATTAGTCTAGCTCATAAAATAAAATAAAAACTTTATGATTATCTTGAAATTTTGACATCATATGAGTATGGAAATAGTTGGAATTTTATCTAAAACAGCTAAATCTGCATCCCTCCTTTGGGTTTTCTTATTTCCTCATGACATTTTTGTTTCTTTTCAGGAATGTCAGATCAACTATATAAGCAATAAAAGCTGCTTTTACATTTTATTCATTTTTTATGGGTTATATTGAAGCCAGACATAATGTAACCAAATACGCCACCTACTGGTTGCATTACACCAATTTAAAAACTTTTTTTCACTCTGAAACAGGTATTGGTTTAGAACAAGCAGAGGTGTTCAAATCAGAGGCTGGGAACAATTTAGGGCCAAATAAAAAAAAGATTTCTTTAAGTTAAATTTTAAAAAGGAAAAGTTCTTTAATTTCTTTGGTTTATTTCATAATGATCTGTAAATATTTGTCGATCCTAAATATAAAAAGGTAATATCTACATTTTATTAATAAAAAATGTTTTAATAAGACAGACACAGATTACTTAAAAGCAGTGAAAAAAAAAAAAAAATTACAACAAAGTTTTTGAACATTTAAGTACATTTAAGATGTATACTGAAACCATTAGAACATTTTTTCCAAGATTTTATTTTTATAAAAATAAAAGTCCCTGCTTGTACTTGCAGGTCAGATTTTACCCCGTTTCAGGATTTTTAGGAGCTGCACAAAATCAGTAGGAGAGCCACAAACGGCCCCTGGGCCTAAATCACTTTAAACTCCCTTTATATTTTGAGGGCAGTTGAAGTGCAGCTAAAACTTCTGTTAGTTCTTAAAGAAATAAATAAAAATGCTGTTTTAGTCTCCAAGGTAAATTAATCTAAGACAGTTTTCTATTAAAGCTTCTCCTTTTTTCTACTTCTGTAGGTAGCTGTTAAAGCTCCGTGTTTGCACCTTGAATCTTTCTCTCTCTGGTTCTTTTCCCTGAAAAGAGATCAATCAGGACAAACTCTTTAAGTAACACTTAATAACTTATATATGTATTAAATAACCAGGAGACATGACAACAGATTCTGATAGAAAATGCAATCTTTCTCAGATCAGAGAAGTTGCTTAGAGTTACAGAAGGCAGCTGCTCACCTCTCAGGAAGTGATTAACCGTTAAAAAGGCATTTTATACATCTCCAGTCTGACACTTTATGACATCATACACATTAGCAGATGATTGGACATCCATGGCTCCAGCAATATCAAATTATTACACTTTGTTCTCAGCTGAAGGACGCCGCTCTCATTCCATTCCCAAATATTTGCCAAGTGCAGAATGAAGATTATAACTGTATATAACCGCACTCAGGAACCGTCTAAACCCTTTATAGGGCAAGTTGGTGTTTTTGATCCCTTGCATACGTCCTACAAATAGAGTCCCGCTCATCCCTCAGTGAGGTCTAGAAGCACAAGATCTATATCCAGTCATTCAGCAAAGATGCTGCTACATGGCTGCACATCTTATTTTGGCATTTGACTAATTAGATGAACCCTTGAATGATATATTAACTACTAAAAAATGTTATTGAGTCAAGAAAAAAAGGTATAAAGCTAATTGAAAAGTTAAAAAGTTAATAAGCCTAGTTAACAATTATATTTAGGTTTATAAACTAAAAAATCTAAGTGCCAGTATCAGCATTAATGCCTCTAAGGTTGTGTTGGACCAAAAATGTGTTTCTTTCACTCTCATGAATTTCTTACAGAAGCATTTTTGTTATTTTTCTTAAAATATTCGGGCAAGTTGGCGTTTCTTGTTATTACGTTGACTTTTTTTGCATTTTCACCATCAAAATATCCATATTTTTTGAATAAGGTAATAAGGTCTTGTCCTGGATTCCAATAACACTATTGGCTTGAAATTTGGATTTTAAAAGTATTTCGCTGTGGGTCCTATAAAGGGTTAATTAGATAAACTGTTGTGGAAAACATCAGTTCTGACACGCAACAGGCAGGCGTAATAAACTCACACATCATTAATGATAATGATGAAACCCTTAAACGTCGATTGTCTTCATTCCCATCAGGGAATTTTTTTAAATAATAAAAAACATTATGATTTAAAGTTCCTCTAAACTAAATTCCTGAACATTATAGAGATTCCTACCTATTCTCACGCCTCTACTGCCATTAGGACGCCACTTAGTTTCCTCCTTTTCATGACAGTTTCCATTTCATGACATTGAAACATGAAAATAATTAAATATAAAAAAATCTTTAAGTTAATCTTTAAATGAATCTCTAATCAAGTTTATCTCAAAACCTTTTTTAGATTAACTCATTTATGCCTGAATTTATATATCAAGTGCCAGATTGATGTTATATTTTGAGTTTTATATGAAATTATTACATTTTATTGTGTTAAATAACTGTCAATGGCACTTGTACCAGAAACAAGTGCTGGCCAAAGCGTCCTAGGTGTGCACTGGATGTGTAATAACTGGCTTTGGGGGGAATGCACACAAAAGAATAACACAAAGTGTAAAAAAAAGAAGAAAAAAATTAGAGTAAAGGCAATTTTTTTAATATATTAAAAGTGAGCCACAAAGCTGAGGTTGCAGACCCCTGATCTAATGGATGGAAACTGTGATTCAGCTGGAGCTCAGAGCTCACTGTCATTTCTAAATAAATGTTTAAGTTAATGTTAAAGGTGAAATATTAAGGGATGAATCAGTTCTATCAGCGCATATTATCATAAAAAGCTGATTTAGTATTACACTGTAAAAACTGATCTAGAAATGTGTTAAAATTAAATTTGAGCAGACATTTTGTCAAAGGAATGTTAATTTTGACCATTAAAACTAGATAATTACATACTTTGACTTTTTTCTTCTTATTTCAAGCATAAATCATTTTATTCCATCTGCAAATTCTTTTACCTACCTGCTCAAATCAAGGTAATATACACATATAAATAAATAAAAAGTATTATTTTTAAAATATTGCATTGTTTTTAGTACAGGGGCCATCATGGCAGGGGTCAGGACCAGTTCTAAAGGGGCACTGGCCCCTGTTGGCCCCCATCTAGAACTGCCTATGCTTTTTTTAACGCAATATTGATATTATACTCTGATCCGTAACTAACATCTTTAATTTTACTTAGAAAATTTTTGCTTGAAAAAGTTTTTTTTTCTTTTTCTTCAGTCAACGAAGTCAGAGGTGCTTTCAAGAAACAAAATATATTTTCCTGTAGCCACCAACAGGAAAATATATATTTTTTTAAACTAAGAGGAGCATGAAAGGCGCACTTTAGTAGTTGATTTGCATGATTTAATACCGGTAATTGTTTTCACATTTGGCACAACAGGCATCAAGCGGTAAAAACTATTTTCTAAGATTCATTCTGGGTAACATTTTGTTTTTCAAAGTTCCACAACTTGTTCTTTGTTTGCAACAATAAAGGAACTAAATTTACATCACAACAGTCTATAAAAGCTTGAACTACACCCATATTACAAAGCTCATGTGTCAAATACAGTTTGGTAAAAAGCTGGAAGACTAATCTAATCTCTAATCTGGTGCATGATCGCTATGATCAGCTGCAGAATCAGAAGCTGCCCATAGGGCTCCTTTATTCTATAGGTGGTTACAGAACTAGAAAGAGGGAAATGTTGAGTTTGTTCGATGAAGACGATCCTGAAAAGATGCAACTTTGACACAGGTGTGTTTGTGGGCAGAGTCACTTAACGACAGTTTTAACACATAAAAACCTCCCACTGTCAACATGTGCAGCGGTGAAGTGAGCTGTAGGAAACTCACACACTGAAACCACAGAAACCTTCATTTCCCTGAATCAAACCTGCTTCTTATTCTGCACTATTTCAGCGTCACTGGATTCCTCCAGAAGATAACTGTCAAAAATGTTCATGTCTTTTCGCTATTTACCCCTCAGACTCGTTTATCTGCTCTTTATTGATCAGAGGGTTTTTAGTTTTTAATTGAACTGTCTTCAATAAGCCTGGTATGGAAACACGGGCTCACTTTAGTCCACTATAGAAAAAGGACTACATGGGTTTAAATATATATAATAAGAATTCATGATTAAATGTTTATCCTGGAGCATCAGAGCGCTACCTGTTTGATCTGTGAACTGTTTTCTATGCTTGAAACCAAACTAGCAGCAGTAGTGCAGTTTGGAGATTAAATCCACTTCATTAATCTATCTTTGCTCTCCTCTAATTTATCCAGAAGTTCTGCAATCGCACTTTTCTCTCCCTCCCAACTGAATATTTAGCAGCCTTCCCTGGAAATGCCTTTCCAAATTACTCTTTTTATTATTTGACAACCTCTCATTGCAAAGCAAACATGCAGGCAATTCTTCCACATTGATAATGAAAGCAAAGGATTCGCTCAATTCTTCTTTGAATCCTCTGTTCTCATCAGATATATTCATTTTTTCCCTTTGGGATCCATGTCTGAGACACATGCTGCTGCTTTGTTTACAACAGCCACCTGCCTGGCACCGTAATGTGAGCTGAAGGCTATGAGGAAAATCTTCAAATACAGAAATTTTTAAATTTAATTGTATAAATTTATTCATTGTACAATTTTTTACAGCTTTGAAAAACAGAATGAATGTTTGCACAGCATGTTAAAACAAACGCTGGTGAAGTTTGTCAATCATCCAGGTCATAATCATAAAAAAAAAAAAAAAAAAGCTAATTAAAAACAATCCACCGGACTTTGTTTCCAAGATTTGGATGAATTGCAAAAGCTTCCTGGATGGGAAGCGAAACATCTTCAAAACTTGGAAACAAAGTCCAGGGGATGGTTTTTAATTTGCTTTTTTTTTTTTTTGGAATAAAACAAACAAACAAAATACATTTTTTTCCCATTTTTTTTAAAAGCTCCAGGGAGCACTAAACGTTGGAAACCTGTACCACTAATGATGCAAACTCTCAAAGCCTGGAACCTGTACCTCTCATACTTGGGTTTTGTATTTTATGTTTTAAAGTGTAAAAATACACATGTACTTTCGTACCACACTGTATTATTTGGAAAAATTATTAAAAAAACTTTTTCAAAAAAAAAAAAAGCTCCAGGGAGCCGCAAGGGTGGCATTAAAAAGCCGCAGGTTATCGACCCTGACCTAAACGGAAGAATTTGCTACCTAGACAAAAAAAAATAAAAACTAAAACAGAGAAAAGGAGTCAGAACCCTGAAAACAGAACCGCTCCACATTTAGCCTCCAGCTCGGCCGTCTGCATCGATGCTTCAGGCATTTCTCTCTGATGGAGGAACGTACTCCAGACCGAGATGAGCAAATATCTCCTCCTCTGATGAAGCTCTCAGATACTTTCCCTGCAAACAGAGATGCGTTAAAACATCATCACTGTATGTTCTTTATTTCCTTTAACAAAGAGGAAAACTTCAGGTGTTAAAAGTGGACTATGTGGTCTATTGTGCTTTTGGAAACTAGAGCAAAAGGTTTGTATTTTATTGCTCCTCCCACCTGCTTGTTGTCGTACAGGGCGTGGCTGCTCAGAGACATGCCCCTCTCATGCCCCGCCCACCGCCGCAGCTCCCTCTCAAACAGCTGTAGATGAAGCAACGTTAGCCGAATCGCTTAGAAGATACGATCAAGAAAAGAATCCATCTAAAAATTCCTACGTTTGATTTGCAAATTGAAACAAATAAAAACAAGAAAAAAAAAATTCCTACATTTTGGTTGATAAAATATTATAGCAACAAGCAGTTCATATTGTATTTCTCACAGCCATACTAAATCATCAAATATATTAAGATAACATGTAGAGGGTAAGCATTCATTTGTTACATTTCATTTTTTGGCTCTCATCTTTAGGCTGGAAAACATCTAAATCCTTTTTCTTAAAATAACTAAATTTGTTCTTAAAAGAGACATTTTGCCAATAGAACAAGACAATTTGTATTTAAAATAAGAAAACACAATTGCTTTATTTAATTTTAAGTGCATATTATCTACAGGGATTAAAAAATCCTGACCCTGAACTTTTTATATATATATTAGGGATGGAACGATTTATGAAAACCGTTCAGTTCGACTGTCTCAGTTCGGTTCGCATATGTTGCGTTCGGCTCATGCGCTGCTCCTTTTTCTCATAGGCG
>NW_015151295.1:81283-82326 GCF_000732505.1 Cyprinodon variegatus | reverse complement strand
ATATCTAGGATTAAATTACGACTAGTCATAAAGTGATTTCAAGATATCTCGATTTTAGTTTTAAAGATTTCTCAAATGCCACCATAATTCATGATATCTTAAATGTATTTTAGGATAGGAGATATTCAGTTTTGACAACTGCTTGCAGTTTTTTGAGTAAAAACTCAATTATAGATATCTTAAAAGCAAATAATGCCTAGACAAAAAAAATGTAAAGATATCTTGAATTGTAATTTCGACTATTCGAAATTCCTTTTTAAGATATCTCTAAATGAATTAAAGATATCTTGAATTATTCAGCTTTTCAATTAAAGATATCTTAAACTGACGTTCTGACTAGTCAAAATGTGTAATGATCTTTTTAATGGGCTTCCAGGAGGATCATTCCTAAAAAATTCCTTACTGCCAGTTTAATCCAAAGGAGGAAAAGTTAAATCAGCGTGTGACGCTTTAAATGACAAATCCGGTGTCGTAATTTGAGATATCTTGACAGGAATTTTGACTAGTCAAAATGTAATTTAAGATATCTTGAATTATTATTCTTCCTAATCAGAATGTAAATACAGATATCTTAAATTACCATTCCGGATAGTCAAAATGTATTTTAAGATATCTGGAACGTAATTATGGCTGGTCAGACGAAACCGAATTTATGTTAAAAAGGCTTGCCATAAACAGTGTGCAAGCATTGTGCAACACGTGTTGTACTATACAAGACAATAGATTTTCCTAACAATAAAGATATACCGAACCAAAAACCGTGACCACGAAACCGTGAACCGAACTGAACAGTGGATTTTGTATATATACACTCACCGGCCACTTTATTAGGTACACCTTTCCAACTGCTCATTAACACTTAATTTCTAAGCAGCCAATCACATGGCGGCAACTCAGTGCATTTAGGCATGTAGACATGGTCAAGACAATCTCCTGCAGTTCAAATCATCAGTATGGGGAAGAAAGGTGATTTGAGTGACTTTGAACGTGGCATGTTTGTTGGTGCCAGAGGGGCTGGTCTGAGTATTTCAGAAACTGCTGAT
>NW_015151295.1:77280-80212 GCF_000732505.1 Cyprinodon variegatus | reverse complement strand
ATCAGCAGTTTCTGAAATACTCAGACCAGCCCCTCTGGCACCAACAAACATGCCACGTTCAAAGTCACTCAAATCACCTTTCTTCCCCATACTGATGATTTGAACTGCAGGAGATTGTCTTGACCATGTCTACATGCCTAAATGCACTGAGTTGCCGCCATGTGATTGGCTGCTTAGAAATTAAGTGTTAATGAGCAGTTGGACAGGTGTACCTAATAAAGTGGCTGGTGAGTGTATATGCGTGTATGTGTGTGTGCATTTTCAAGCCATGCCAGGAGGGTGTGGGGGCATGGCATCAGAGATTGCATGAATGACTGAAGACTAAATTAGATTTTTGAAAATCCAATACCAAAAATGGCCAGAAGATGGCAAAGGTGCATCTATATCTAGTGTGAATGAGAGGTCGTGTTCGGTAAGGAAAGCACAAACTCTTATTTTTAACTTGCATGCACGAACAGTTATTGATGCTGGTACATCAGCTGTTGCCGTAGCTCCCTGCAAACGTGTAGTGTGCGGGGCTGCACCAACAGAAGCATGAAGACCAGGGTCTAACTAATGTTTGCGTAGCAGCTTTTTGCAGCTGGATGCGTAAATAAGCTTCCTGGAAGCACCGCGTGCTGGAGTTCATGACCTGCATTGTTTACACACAAGAACCGCCCCCTTCTTCTTCTGATTGGCTAATACTGTTAGTTTCAGAGCGCTCCTTTGCCACCATTGGCTGTCAAACGAAAGAGGGATTTCGAATGTCTTTTTAAAATTTATTTACAGTCAATTTATTTTCGAGTGATATTTTTTACTCATGGTTAATCACTACGAGCCAGAATACTTTAATCTCTGTATCTCATTATGTTTTTTTAAGAGTAAAAATACTCCCTTCATTGGCAAACTATCTCATTTACCAACTCAAATTAAGGGTAAATACACTTAATTTAAGAAATGTTTACTTATCTTTTTTTCCAGTGTACGAATGCTATTTAATGGACTGAGATGAATAAAGAATGAAGGAATGATTGGCGGATTGGACGGACCTCAGCGGTCGATGATGATGCTCACCTTGGATCCGGTCCAGCCCAGGAGAGCGAAGGCGAACTGACTGATGGGGGAGACCACCAGGTCCACTCTCACGGCCCTCCACCGTCTCTCTCCATCCTTCTCCGACGGACCGCCGTCCTCGCCTGCTTCCTGCAGGTCGGCGTTTCCTCCGGTGGACAGCTTGAAGATGGACAGACATCTCTCAAAGCGGTCGATGTTCGAGGCGGGGCGACCCGGACCATCCTCAGACTCCAGATAGGAATTTCTGGTAGTTTTCTGGTACAAAAGCAAACCCTGTTTATGAAAAAAAAGAGAGAAGATTAGGACGAAGTTTGGAAATCTGCAAAGATTCAGGAGAAATATGTTTTTTTTATTCAATCAGGAAGCAGAGAAGCTTCTATCTGTGTGAGATAAACATTTTATTCAGGAGGAAACATTAAACACTTTCCTGGTCACCCGGAAGGCGATTTATTATAATGTACTTTTTATAAACTTTACTCAAAAGACAATATAAAGGGAATTCTGCTATTTCTTTCTAAACACATTATGAATCCCGTAAATATATCGCTCTCTTCATGTAAAACGTATCCCAACCATTTAGAACTGAATAGCGGCGATAAAATTCATTTTTGGTTGTAAAGTTTCTGTTTCAGGGTTTTGTAGTTATGTGTGAAAATGCTGCCAGATGTCGTCATGGCTTCGACATAAAGCCGCCCTGCTGCTCCAGCACTGAAAGGCAAGAACGTTTTTTATTTTAATATAAATGTTTCACTAAAAAAACTAAAGTTAAGCTGGACTGAAAACTCTAACAATGATTAGAGACATTATATACCTTTTAACAGAAAAACATTTTCAAAATGGCCTTTTTATTTGACTCTTTATGTCTAAGATATGGTTTGATGAGCAGTAATTTTGCATTTAAGTTAAAAAAACAAAAATGTTTTTGTCTCTCAATATGTTTATCCTACGGAAGCATGTTGCCTTCACCAAAAAAAAAAAAATCTGAGAGCTTAACTCGTAATTATGAGATTTTATCTCGTAATTAGGAGATCTTATTTCCTAATTACAAGATCTTAATTTGGGTTTAGAGTGATTTTAGAAAAAAAATGCAAATAAAAAGTTAGCTATCTCTATAGTTATGCTGCTATAGCCTTAGACTGCTGGAGGACATAGGGACTCCTATTTCATCACTCTATCTCTATTCTCCCATTCTGCAGTATTTGTTAGTTAAATCTCTAACGTTCTGCTCTCTCTGCTTTTTCTCATAGTAGCTTCATCTTGTCTGTTCCTGTTTGGCTGTGACTCAATCCTGGAGGGAAATGTCTTTGTTTATAGATAATAGAGTTGGGCCTGTTTTTCAGTGTTTAGTCCTGTTTCTCTCCTAGACCTAGCTATCGGCTCAGCTTTTACTGTGACTGCACACTTGGTCTTCACTTTGACATGAAAACATGCTCATAGTTCATCCGGCTAGCATATTCTTTCCCAAACAGAGCCACCAAGGGAACTAGTCTACCGTTACCTTTTTAACATAGAAAGTATTAATAGATCAGTGCCTCTATGTTTCTTTTTCTATGTCTGCTTCTGTCTGTTTGGCATGCTCCTACCTTAATGTGGAATTTTATTCCTCACTACATGTTCTCTAAGATAGGTGGTCTTAAGTTTGTTTTGCTAAGTGATTATAAGATTCGGAGCTTGTCTGCCTGGCTGTGTGTTTCCTGGACGGGGACTTTTACAGGTGCTTTTCTCTGCTTCTGTCTCCTTGAACCCCAGTCGGCCTCAGCAGATGGCCGCTCACACTGAGCCTGGTTCTGCTGGAGGTTTCTTCCTGTTAAAAGGGAGTTTTTCCTCTCCACTGTCGCTACCAGCATGCTTAGTGTGAGGGATTGAATTAGAGTCAATG
>NW_015151295.1:72687-75086 GCF_000732505.1 Cyprinodon variegatus | reverse complement strand
AAGTAGCAGCAGCAGCAACCCAGACTGACAGCAGCTCATTGGCTCATTCGGATCACATGTAACCTGGTGCCGGACGCTCTAGAGGGCTTTACCGTATTAACAGGAGAAGCGGCGCAAGTGAAATTAGATACTGTCGTCGGACAACATGCAGTAATTTATTAATGTTTTAAATCAGATTGGGTCCAGATTAGCCAGCAGGTGGGTCCGGATCGGTAACCTCTGATGTAGACAAATAGAAATACATCTTCGCTCCTCACTCCAGAAAATTTTATCAGGAAAATGTAAGTTAAAAGAAAAGAATCCGTAAGATGCAAACTGAAAAATTTTATATATATACATATATATATATATATAAAGTTTTTCAGTTTGCATCTTAGGAATTCTTTTCTTTTAACTTACATTTTCCTGATAAAATTTTCTGTTTTATATATGTGTTTCTATATATATATATATATATAATCCATTAAAGATATGAAAAATACATTTAAAGTAACTTGGTTTGAAAGAGAAAAATTTAAATATAACAGATACATTTGAAATAAATAGCAAAACATTTTATAAAGTGTCATTTTGAAATGCATTTTTTTATTCCAGTTTAAGAAACATTTTAATCTTCTTTGCTTGCCACAAAAATGGGATAAACTTCACTCCTTAAAAAAAAAAATCTAAAAATTTAATATAGAGATTTGTTCTTAAAAATAAAATTTAAACTGTGTTTTTTCTTTTTTTTTTTTTACTCCCATCAAACAAAACATGTTCTTTTTATTTGCAACAATGAAGGAACAAAATGTACTCCATATTAGCCCACCTGTATTTTATGTCTGTGGTGAATCTCCACTGGGAAGCCATGGCGCATGCTCTCTGTATACCAGCTGACGTCCAGCAGGTGGAGCTCTCCCTGCCTGCGCTGCTGGGCCTCCAGCCACATCCTGACTTCCTCTCCGGAGTTGTTCTCGCAGATAACATGTGTCACATTTTCACTGAGGAGACAGACAGTTTGTTTCTAGGTTTCCTTTTTTTTATGCTGAAACCACATTATTTGAATTCTATGTAAAAAAAACAAACTGAAACCTGCTTTTCGTTTGGAATTCAAGTTTTTATTGAAACTTTGAAAGACGCTGGACATAGAAAACTTTGTGGAGACCTAGCACTAGTGATGCGGAGAAGCCCTTTGGCCACCTACTGGTGGAGTGCAAAACTACAGTTAGTAACTGAATCTGTGATTTTTTGCAATTGTTTTTCCCCCATTTAAGTTCCTTTAAAATGGTCAGTTAGTTAATTAGTGTGTGTAATAATATATTTTGTGTAAAATGTCTTAGAAGAGAATAATCATTTTAGGTACACGTTTTTTTTCTGCCATTTTGGTGAAATAAGCTCAAGCAGACAGTGAAAGTGTTTGTGCAAACTGTGCAACGATGAGCAAAATGAAACAACAATGTTATTTTTAGGTTTAATTTTTATTTAAACATTATAGTTTTTCCACCGTTCTGGTTATAATTGGGTTGGAAGTTATGTGTTGAAACAATCTTTCGCCTAAACCAGCCAATCTTATCTGGCAGCGTTTTTACCCAAGCTCTATTTTTACGAGGGCAAACCAATACAAATTAGTCACATTAGCCAAAATACTTAAGTTCAATCGTAACTTTCAAAAGTAAACAGGGTCTTAAACCATCAACCTCAGGAGTGAGAGTCAATGTCTAACAGCTAACGCCACAAACATAGTTAATGCACTAGTGACAGCAAAAGTACTTTGAAAAGTACTAAAGCTACATCTGTGTCCAGCGGCTTGCTCAGATTTTGATCATTACAATATTTAATTTAACTAAAATAGTTTTAACCAACTAGATCAGTTGGAAAAACAACCAATCTGTTCTTAAAATCTATCCAAACTCCATCCAGCTGACAGCAGCTCTCCTCCAAACTCCCACATCTTGACTGAATCCTGAGGCTGTTTAAACGCCTGATGAAGTTCTTGCTCTTTCTGATCCGTTACCCGAAGCGGTCACCTGGTATCACAGTAGCGAGGCTTCGAACGTCGTCAATTTCGGCCCCGCCCCTCGATAAATCACGCCTCGACAAGCGCTTCGGGGAAACGCCCCCTCCACTACTCGACACACGCCTCAAAGCCTCGGCTCATCTCATAACATCACCACCTGCACATTTTGCCTTAAAGGAATAGTACACCCAAAACATGATTAGCCTTCATTTTCTACTCACCCCCATGCTGAACAACACTCTGGAGTACTTTTTTGATATCTCAAATGCATTCAGAGCTCTGGGAGGCTTCTTGCTGTCTGCTGACATTCAAATAACGGAGGTCTATGGTGCCCGAGGCAGAAAGGTCCATAAAATGCGCACTTTCATCTGGTTTGGTCTGCCGCGGTTTCCGTAGACTCGTG
>NW_015151295.1:70814-72203 GCF_000732505.1 Cyprinodon variegatus | reverse complement strand
CACGAGTCTACGGAAACCGCGGCAGACCAAACCAGATGAAAGTGCGCATTTTATGGACCTTTCTGCCTCGGGCACCATAGACCTCCGTTATTTGAATGTCAGCAGACAGCAAGAAGCCTCCCAGAGCTCTGAATGCATTTGAGATATCAAAAAAGTACTCCAGAGTGTTGTTCAGCATGGGGGTGAGTAGAAAATGAAGGCTAATCATGTTTTGGGTGTACTATTCCTTTAAACTTAGTCTGTAGTCTAGTGGGAAAGGGAATCCTTATTTACTTTTATGTAATCTTTAAACCTGTCGCACATCTGCCTCATTGTTAGTTAACCATCATGGCACTAACCCAAGCTTTCACGTATTGGCTCCATTTATTTTGGATATATTGGGTAGCTGAGGTTTATCCCTCAGTAAACAGAGCAATGGTGGAAAACTGCCAAATTCTTTTCTGCACAAATCATCATCCAGGACCTTCATCCTACACTCTAGCTTCTGAGTACCACCATCTATGTTATATGTTATATAGCTTCAGTTTACCCCTCGCCTCTCTCACTTTTACCACAATCAGCCACAAAGTTTTTCCATCTGTCACTTTCAATCTCTCTCCTGAGGTCCTTCTGCCAGATATTCTATAGAAATGTAAAGCTTTTCATTTTCCAGTTGGACGTCTCATAGAGTCGATCACCATGTTTTCAGTCACATTGAGATAATAATCACTTTTCAAATTTTCCAAAAATGATACAGTCCCACCAAATTAAATTCAGCAACAACCTGCTTCATTTTGGTCTGAAAGTAAAACGATGTTTGGTTTTTAAGTTGTTGGGTTTTTTTGCAAGAAAAACAAACAAAAAAAAAAAAAAAAAAAGAGTGCTGCATGATATTTTTACAATTTGGTAAAGGGCAATTTAAAAAAGAATGACATTTGTTAAGCAATCTGAAATAAAGGCTATAAAAAAATTGATAAATAAAAATATGGAGAAATAATATTTTATAAATAAAATAGGGGAAAAATTAAGACGGAGTATTAGGGCTAGGCTAGAGATTTTTTTTTCTTCTATTTCGAGAATAAATTTGTAACTTTACGAGAATAAAGTCCTAAAATTCCGAGAATAAAGTCACAACATTACAACAATAAAGTCGTAAAATTCAGAGAATGAAGTGTTAACATTCGAGAATAAAGTCATAAAATTGCAAGAATAAAGTCGTACTATTAAGAGAATAAAGTCGTAATATAGTCAGAGGATTAGGGCCACTGGAAAAAAAAAAAAAAGTTAACTGATTTTTTTTATTTTATTTCAGTATAGTATGGGAAAAAAGTCAGAATTCTGAGAAAAAAGTCAGAATTCTGACTTTTTTCTCAGAATTCTGAGATTAAAGTCAGAATTCTGACTTTTTTC
>NW_015151295.1:67614-70004 GCF_000732505.1 Cyprinodon variegatus | reverse complement strand
GTAATATTAAGAGAATAAAGTTGTAATATTAAGAGAATAACGTCCTAAAATTTTGAGAATAAAGTTGTATTTTATAACAACAAGAGGTAATTTTAATCTTGTAATCTTGAATTTATTCTCATAATATTACAACTTTATTCTTGAAATAAAAAATAAATAAATCTCTAGCCCGGCCCTAATACTCAGTCGTAAAAAACCAACTAAAATACCGGTATAAGAAAAGTTATTCAGACTATTACCAAAGTTTCATTCTGGATTGCATCTTTTTTCAAATGTAAATTTACGTTTTTTTTCTTTTTCATGCAACAATAATGGAACAAAATTCACTCCATAGCTAGTTCAAAACATGCTGACAGGGTCTTCTGGCTGAGAACCAGGTATATTCCAGTTAACATTGAAATTAATCAAACATAAGATGTGTGAGCAGAACACACTGTAATTAATAAAGATATTTGTCTTTTACCTGAACAGGTCGTCCACCTGAAATCCTTTCCTCCGTCCGAGCTGAGAGAGAAAAGCTCTCCGACTGGCTCCCATTTTCCTCTCCAACAAGAATAAAACCAGCTGAGGGAACTTGGTTGGCTCTGTTCCTCCACAGACATTTGTCTCAGTGTTCAAAGAACCCGCGTGAACCATTTTCCTCCGCTTCAAAGGCACCATTTCCCTCTGGCAGACCTAAACCTCGCGCTTCCTAAAGTTAAAAATAATACATAACAATCGTGTAAAAAATCTAAATCAAGTGTGTGTTTGTCTTTAAATAATTATTTGTAACATATATTTTCTTAATATGTTTTTTATATGTATAAAAAGACATTTGAATCGTTGGATGTTAAAAGGCAACTGTTTCATCAGCGCATCTCTCCTGTAAGTAAAAAACTACCCACAGAACTTCCGTATACACTGAGGCAGGCGGAAACAGCTGTGCTGCACCACCGGTGGGTTATCAAAATAGTTCCGACTGGAAACAACAGTGACATGGTCATGGTATCGTAGATGGCAGAGATTTTTTTATTTTTTTTTTATTATAAAATGTTTTTTACTACAAGAAGAAAAAAGTACAATTTCTAATGAAGAATCGGCAGGGGTTTAAACAAAAATAGTAAGACTAAATAAAAATAACTGAATAAACGTAAAAATAGTAAAAGCGATTAAGTAAAGCTACTGTAGAAGCATATAAAGGGATTACATAAATATTATGAATTCAGAGCATAGAGATAACGTTTTAACAGTCTTTTTGTTATTGGAAAAAGACGATGTAGAAAAATAAATTGTTGCTTCCTTTAAAAAAGAGATTTGTGGAACTAAAACTTGACCAACAGAAGCAAAAGATTACATAAAAAGAAATGGTCAGAAAGTTATTTTCTATATTCTGTAATAAATTCCAAATAAAGAAATTATTCCAAATAATCATCCTAGAAAAATAAGATTCAAATCTGTCATAAATATTGTCCAGAATGAAGCGGAAAATACCTTGCCATAGACGCCTGGTGTACTCACAGGACCAAACAAGGTGTGAGACAGAAAGGTGTTTTATCGTTATCTCCTTTTTTCCCTGTTTTTTCTTTCCTGTCCTGCTTACATTGCAGTGTTCATATAATCTGTAATACTCCCTGCATAATCATGATAAAGTTATTTATATGCATATAGCAAGCGGAACACTATGGCGATAGCAGTACTGCTCCACTTGTGAAAGTAAAATCTGTTGGGCTCTTTTTGGCATCAAGACAATTATTCTTATTGCCACATCGCCAGACAGGACACTGTTAAAAAAAAAAAACAAATAAAAAAAAAATAGAGACAGATTCAGAGTAAATGTTACAGAAAGTGAAAGTGGTATCAATGTACTTTTTATATTTAATCAAAAATGACTTTACTGGGTAACAGCAGTGAGTAATCTTAAAAGAAACTACTTAAACCTTGTTTACTAGAAAATATTTATTAGGTAGAGACAACACTTTGTTCCAACATACTTCTGAGACCAGACTTACATGAGGAACGGAGATGCAGTTATCTATGTTTTTTTTTTTTTTTTTGGAGATTTGTGTTGAAAACATGGTCTACCTACATAAGTATCAGTTGGATCAGGTAGAGGTCTCGGGCCTTCAGAGAACAGAGATGTCTGACCTTTAAATAACATTATAACACCTGGTGGAATAGCATGAAAAACAGCAAACTGTTCTGGGCTTATAGGAATCTTAAAATGGCACAAAAACTCTTGATAATTAAAGAGGTTTCCTTTTTCATTGTACAGTTGACTTACCAGTGTGATATCATTCCTAAACCAGTTTTCAAAAAACAGAGATTTTTTCCTTGTAGCATATATCTTTGCTATTGCAAAGAAAGTAACTATTAGGAGAAAAAATATGTTTGAAAATCAGTGACCAATCAGG
>NW_015151295.1:62321-66557 GCF_000732505.1 Cyprinodon variegatus | reverse complement strand
GACTCTGACTAGGGATTAAGGACGTGGAAAAATCACTGAGATCAAGGCTTTAGCGCTGACCAACTGGAACAACACTGCGGCGTTGAGGTAAGGTCTGAAGGCAGCTTAAGTAGTGGATCCTCTGATGGTCTTGATGAGCTGCACCTGTGCAGGAGGCTCCCTCAGAGGATCCACGGCGGACTCTGCTGGAGAAAAATGGTATTTTCTCCAGCTCCCAACAATTACTCCTTCCACAGATGCTGTTGGTAGGTTTTATGTCAACCAGCTTTTCACATCTAAACCCTGTTTTTTATCTCTATGTTTCCAATAAAACAAATTAGTCAGAGTTGATGTGTACAAGCTGGGAACACCAATTTAAAAATCTTGTTTACTGGATTTAGTTCAAGACTTCAGGTCATTTGATCATATTTAGGAACAAAAAAAAAGAATGTCAGTAAAACTAATACAGTATATATTGTGACTTATTTCAGAAAGGTAAATTTGTGTTATATAGACTCAATAAACATAGCATGGAGTGCTTTAGGCCTTCATTTTTATTTTGATGATTATTGCTCTCCAATGATAAAACAAATAAACATGGTCTATATAAAAGAATCAGAATATTGTGGACAAAATTAAAAATAATGAAATAATGAAAACTGCAAAGGCCTAATAGGTTTTACAGTAAAGCACTGAGAAATTCCTTCTGCTGACAGGCTTTTTTTTGGAGATGCTGACTTCATTTCCCAGCAGGACATGCCACCTGCACACAACTCCAACCGACAAAACGGTGGTTCAGAGGCCTGGATGTCGCTGTGACCTCTGACCCGATTATCGTGGCTCCTGTTGCACCTCAGCAGAGCCAAGGCTGATCGCCTCCATGCGACGCTGCGTTGATGCATTCATCAGATTCGTACACAGTTATGGCACAACAAAGGCGACCCGTTCTCTTCCTTTTAGTCCCTGAAGTTGTTAGTTTCTGTTTTTCTGTCTTCTTTAGAACTGACCACAGCTTCCTGATAGATTTAGAATCAGAGAAGTTTCCTGACCACAAGACCAACTTAACCACAAGACTGAACTTTAGGTCCTGTTGTTCTCACTTTTGCCTTGTGACGGTACACCATCTTTCTAAAAGTAACTGCAGATCACCAGCAAACTGTTCCTGGATTACTGGGAGTGGTTATTTTTTCAGGAGCATTTGGATTTGGCTCATTGTTCTTCGGCAGAATTCAGAGGAAGTCCATTTTATTGGATTAGAACATCTAACCCTTCATCAAGAAGACTTTTCCTGCATTTCTAATGCTTTCCAAGCTCTTCTTCACTTAAACTGGATGGAAACATGACAACCAATACATTTGAATTTTCTGAAACGACATTAACTGTCCCAACCGATATGAAACACAGCATCGCTATGGGGAAACATGGAGGTGGCAGCATAATGATGTGGGGAGTGTTTTACTTCAGCATGGACAGCAAAAATAAGATGGAGATTAATCTCAGGTAAAAACTGATGTTTGTGGCTGTATGTTAGTTATTCTGACTAAACATTTTAGAAACCGTTCTCATTGTTATAAATGTGTGACTCTAAGACTGAGAGCCTCTCCTCTTTATTTCTTCTTCTGTGGTATTGTTTTGTTTAATTATTACTTTCCTCTCTTTTGTATTTGTGTCCTGAGGGTGTTTGTTAGTTTTCATCAAATATAGTGCATCAAGTTTGTGTTGGGATCTGGAGGTTTTGTCCACTTTCTCCACCAGAGGGCGCACGAGATCTCCTGGGGCATGAGCTGACTGCTATACCTGTCTTCAATCTGCTCATCAGGAGACTCCTACTTAAGGAGGCGGAGACTCCAGTGCTAGAGTGTTAGCCAGTAATGGTACAGCTAGACCTGAGCCAACCTGCCTGATCTTTTCTCTGTGTTTTTGCGTGAACCTGCCTGATCCAATTCTCTCTCTCTGCCTACAGAACCTGACCTGTCGGAAAACCTGAAACCTGGAAGTAACTCAGTTCTGGAATCTGCCTGCCTGCATTCGGTCAGTCTCTGCCTGCCGACAAACCTCTGGACCCTCAGGGTACCCCCCTCCTGCTGATCTGTTCCCCCCTGAGCAGGTATTACCTCAATCACCTGACAAACTACTGGAGCGGCCATTTTTGCCCAAATATAGTAACACCTCACCCCTGCCATCTTCCGGCAGTGACGTCACGGTGCGGTAAGCCTAGCGCCATTCTCCCCGCTTTACAAGCTAAATCAATGGGAACTACTAGACACATCTGCAATCAACAACAATTATTGAAGATTTCCAGAGGACTTCACCATTGAAATCCACCAGATTCCTGATCCTCCACGGACGGGTTCGTCTTTGGATTGCCAACTTAAAGATGGATTGAACTTCTGGCCACAGAAAAAACACGTCATTAATCCGTTACTCTCTGTTTCGCATAGTGCACTAGTTGTCGCCATGGTGGATAATAGCGCGTTGTGACAAACACCAGATACAGCACTGGGACTTGATCAACAGCCGATACCGCACCGTGACAATGTCACAAACCAGTAGGTGGCAGTAGTGTTCTTTGACAAACATGGATGCCTCCAGTAATGTAAAGTAATGAAATTAATCTTAATCAAAAACACATATCATTTATTGAACAGTACGTAATAATTTCATACTTTAAGGACATTTAGAAGTTTATATTTCCTTTAACAGAGCTTATTCTAACTGGTGAAGGTATTGGTACTGGAGTTGACATTAATGTATAAACTGCTTTTCTTATACCTTGAGTTTTCTCAGTAAAGGAGTTTGCAAAGTCATTGCAGGTAATTAGAAATAAAAGAAATAATACTCTATCCATTCAAAAGAACAATAAATGATTAATAGTGACACATAGATATATGAAATGTGTGAAAATTTATTAGCAAGGGCTTAATGTAAATCTGGTCACAGGCAGACGTGGATAGGAACTAGTTACATTTAGTTGAGTTACTTTTGGGGAGAAAAATTAGGATTTTTTGTAGTAGTAGTATTTTACTGTCAATCAGTGGCAGTTCTAGACCACCATATTTTCATGGGCACACAGAAAAGCATGAAGCAAAAAAAACAGACAAGGGATTCAAATACATTAAGAGAGATGCATGAAGTGACAGTTCCATTCAATTAGGTTTAATAAAAATTATGTCTTCCAACTAAATATTAATTTTTAGCTTGAAAATGTTCACATGGATTATTGTTAAAATCAAAATAAAGGTCCCTTAGCATAGCAAAAATGAAACTGAAAAAATTGCATTTATATAAATATGTAAAAGATCACATAAAGCTATGATTTGGAATATTAGGTCAATATGCAATTCAATTCAGCTCATTTCCATGGTGCCAATTCACAACACACGTCATCGCAAGGCACTTTACAGTTCACCAGATCCTCCAGTCAAATTGATTAACAGTTTGTCTGTGGAAAAAACAGTTGATTGCATCGACTCATTGACTTGAATGCAATCCCTCTCACTAAGCATGCTTGTAGTGACAGTAGAGAGGAAAAACTCTCAAATGTCTAGAACCGCCCACGCTGTCAATGACTATCTATTACTATCGGTGTAAACACATGTAATCAGATCTTACCAGTAAAACATGGGCGGTTCTAGACGGGAGCCAACTGGGGGCCAGTGCCCCTGTAGATCATGTCCTGGCCCCTGTTATGGCCCCTGTACCTAAGACATAATACTAAAAGAAATTCTAATGATGATATTTGCTGGAACCAACATGGTTTGTGATAGGTCCTTTGGATCTATTTCAGTTTTTTTCTTTAAAAAATTCTGTTTTATTAATTATTCAAAGACAATAAGGTGATAACTTCAGTTGTATTGAGATAGGATCCCAGTTTTCATCTGCTAAATGTTTTTTTCTTTTCAAAAAAACAAAAAAATCAGAAATGTATCAGTTTTTCTTAAGTTCTAATTCTGATTTTATAGAAAAACTGTAATTTCAACTTAAATTAATTTAAAAATTCCTAAATTATGAGTTAATATTGACCTAATATTCCAAATAATAGCTTTATTTGATCTGTTAGATATTTATATAGGTACATTTTTTTTGTTGTTGTTGCTTTTTTGCTATGCTAAGGGATTTTTATTTTTATTTTAATAATAATCCAAATGAACATTTTCAAGCCAAAAATATTCAGTCGGAAGACCTATAATTCTAATTATCATATTTTCACGAGCATAAGGCGCACCGTACTAAAAGGCGCAGTCTCAGTTATGTGTG
>NW_015151295.1:58611-60768 GCF_000732505.1 Cyprinodon variegatus | reverse complement strand
AGGGGAAAAAGAGACGTTTATATGCCTTATAGTTGTGAAAATACGGTAAACCTAGTTGAAACCTAGTGGAAATTTAACTTCATGCAGCTTTCTTAATGCCCTTTTTTTTTTTTTTTTTTTTTGCTTCATGCTTTTCTGAGCCCCCATGAAAATAGCTCCGGCCCCCGGGAACCTTTGGTCTAGAACCGCCACTGCAGTAAAGCGTCCACCTTTGGTCATGTGACCCACTGCTATGAACGTTTTCTGGCTCTATTGACTCTAAATGTTGCGGGTTGACTTTAAAAAATCATTTTATTTAATGAACAGACTTTGTATGTGGTGAAACAGAAACTGTGCGTCAGAGTTAAGTGTCTAAAAAGTGACTAAATGAGGGTTGAAGGTGTGAAGGTGGTCAGCAGTTGGTGTTTTCCGTCTCCTCCCACGCAGCGCGGTCATATGACGGCTGCTTTCTGACTCCATTTCCTCAAACTTTAAAGCCTGGCCCCCCGAACAGCAGGCTCCGCATGCAGCTGCTGCTCTCTCCCTCTGACCAGGAGTCCCAGCCGGCCTTTTCCCAGAAAAGCCACCGGGTTATAGCGTGAGTCTAAGCGCCGCAGGACCAGCGGCAGCACCGAGGCTCCCATGGCGGCTCAGGCTGCAACAGGCGCGAGCGGCGGCGCAGCGACGGGACGCAGGTGGAGAGGACGCCCCGCAGCGCTCGCGCTGCTGGCGGCGCTGCTCACCTGCTGCGTCAGGTGTGCGGAGGGCGTCAAACCGAGCAACATCCTCCTGGTTCTGGTGGACGACCAGGACGTGGAGCTGGGGGGGATGGTGAGTCCGGAAAACACCCGCTTTAATCGGCTGTATTGATCCTGAAAAGGCTCGTGACTGCAGGGGGGCACAATTATCACTACTTTGCACGAAATCTGTGAGCTTCAGACATAAACCTACTGTGGTTTGGTGTCATTCTATGAAGAGTATGAAGTCCACTACCCCATTATTATCTCCACATCTGCTTTTATGGCTCTATTACCAATAAGAGGAGCTTTAGAAGTGCCACCAGATAAATTACTTTGTTTCTAAGGTTTTTATTTCCTTAACTGAGACTACTGATTCAATTCAATTGCATTTGACTCACTCAAAGTCAGTCAGATTGATTCCAAGTTTTCTATCTAAGGAAAACCAGTTGATTGCATCAACTCATTGACTCGAATGCAATCCCTCACAATAAGCATGCTTGTAGTGACAGTGGAGAGGAAAAACTCCCTTTTAACAGGAGGAAACCTCCAGCAGAACCAGGCTCAGTGCTAAGGCCGACTGGGGATCAAGGAGACAGAAGCAGATACGACATGGAATAATTTAGCCAATCAGGGAAGAGCATGCAAACTTTAGAAAAAATATATGTATCAAAGAAGTGCTGCCAGATAAATTACTTTGTTTCTAAGGTTTTTATTTCCTTAGTGGGACTACTGATCTTGGAAAAAAAGTATGGAAACAGAACTTAATAAAACCTTTAAAAAGAGCTATTATTCTCAAAACCTTTTTTTTGATTAGAAAGTTTTTCCAAGCTTCATCTATGTATTGTATTTTTTTATTTGGTAAAAACAAATTTTTATGTTTATATTTCTTACTTGTAACAAATTAATTCCATTCAGTCTGATATTTTACAGACGTGCTGCTTGAAGCTTCGTTCTTAAAGTCGTAGGGAAATCACAATCATATCAAACTATATTGTCCCAAAAAGTAGAAAATTTCTGTTTAAAAAAAAAAAAAAAAAAAATCCTCTCTTAAAATCTGTGTGGTTTTTTGTTTGTTTGTTTTTTTGGTTATCTTCTGCAGGCCAGTTAGTTATATGTCAGCCTGAACACCTTAATTCGGCCAATCATATAACAACGGTCAGCTGTCAATCAAATTTTTTCGGTCATAGCATCTTGATTCATATGTCGTAGCTAATATACGCAACGGTTGGAATAAGAAATAAGAATCATTTCCTTTCCCATTGAGTTCCGTCCCAGTGTTCACGGGGATGGATGTCTGTGTCTTCAGCAGGGAAATCGTATTTAAATGTCAAAATCATTCTGGCTTAAACATGTAAATGTACTTTTTATCACACTATGTTGTCCCAAATGTTAGAAAGTTTCTATTTAAAAAAAAAAAAAAAGAAGAAAAAAATCCTTT
>NW_015151295.1:54454-57589 GCF_000732505.1 Cyprinodon variegatus | reverse complement strand
CTACTTGGTTCCAATGGAATTTCCCATTGGGAACCTACTAGCACTAAGTTGCTAACTGGTTAGCAAGATGCTTCACTTTATTCACTCGTGTAAAGTCGGGCGCCACTCAGGAGAATTCGGAAATGCAACGAGTTTAAACTACATGAACTCATAAAGTTTATGGGTGTCACTGATTTTGGATTCGTACAAAGTTGTTTCGGATTATAAACTTTTTTTTTTTCCATGAAGAAAACTTGTCACTCAGGTTTATTCAGATTTTTGAAAACTTTAGCGGTTTCTAAACTTAAAGGTATAGAGGATAATCTTTTATTTCCAGGTGGATCATGTAAATAAGCGGTCCTCCTAACTGTCAATCATTCTGGTGACATGTTTACATAAGGCTGTCCTAGGTGCTCGTCCCATTAGCTATCTTTTTCTACTCGTGCGCGCTTTCAGGCGTGAGCTACGGTTTCAGACAATCATTGAAGCTCACCTTTCTCAATGAAAATGGCCGAGGGTCGGAAGAGAAAAAGTGTCTACGAAGTTTATGAGAAACCCGATCCGTCCCGGAAGCACGATCCGTCCTGTATATGCACAAACAGATATACACCCGGGTGTCCATAAATAAGGTAATTATGGTAATAAAATTACTTATTTATACCTTTAACTCGATAAAGTATGCTAATACACATCTTTAAAAAAAAATGTTTTATGACTTTTGTGAGAGAATTTTAATGTTTTCTTTGTTAAACTGTTTCTCTGTTATCGTCGGACATGTTCAGAGCAGTCCGGCAAAATATGATTAAACCATGTTTATCTGCATTTTAGTTGTTTCTTTCTTTAGATTATGCACTATATACCATAAGGTTAAAACGAAAGAAAACATAAAATGCAAAAAGACTAGATTTATGTTTAAATCCAAAGCCGAAAAAGTTACCAACCGGAAGTAGCGCAGGATTTAAAGGCATTTATTTACTCAGGAAATACATCATTAACCTTTAACACAATATACTTTAGTATGCTTATTTGTTTTTGGGGAGGGAAAAATTTCATTTAGGTCTTTTTAACAAAATAAAATCAAGGGCGACCCAGATGTATATCAGGATGCAGGAGCAGGACGGATCGTGCTTCCAGGATGGAGCGGGTAGCGACAAGAAGAAAAGAAAGGCTTCAGAAGAGGCAGATGTACGCCAGAATGCTTTGCACGGAGAGCTCTCCACGCAAAGCATTCTGGGATTTGCTGTCACAGCGGCAACTGACAACAAAAATGGCGCAGGAGTGGAGTAGGAGTTATGTGACGAACAGAGCAAAATGCAGTGATCATCTGTCCAAACGGTCAGTTATCTGTGTTTGCTATAGAGTGTGGACACAGTAAGCTTGTATAAGCTATGAGAACAGCTCATTTTAAACGGGGCATGCATGAGGAGAAATAGTCTCTCACGCTCATTTTTTATTTCTCTAATCCTTTAAAAAATCCTGCACAATACCTTTTAATATTCTGGCTTTTGGTTCAGGCCCTTACTAACTGTTTTTCCTTTTAATGTGTTTATTGATCCACAGGCGAACATTTTTAACTAAGTAAAATGCATTTAAACTCCCGATCAGATCAGCATCCGATCCACTGATTTCTGCAAATTCCCGTTTCTCTTTTTTTTTTTTCGCCCTAGTTTGTTCACAAGCTGGGACATGTGAAACATTGATGCAGCTGACTCTTCTTGTTTCTCTTCTGCAGACGCCTATGAAGAAAACGAAAGAGCTGATTGGAGAAGCGGGAGCGACGTTTGTGAACGCTGTAAGTGTTTTTACCCTGCAGCAAAAAGCGAAGGGTATTTTTAGGCCTACATCTGTTTCTCCTTTTCACAGGAAAAGCATTTGTTTTTTAGTCTCACAGATGTCGTTCTTTTCTTTTTCTCTTTCTAAATTGAGAGCTTAGGTAGTTAAACTTGGAAAGGGCTCTTATTTACAAGACAATAGAAGAATTAAAAACAAGGAAAGTCTTTTTCTTTTTATCTACGTCTTGTAAACTCGCATTACACCCTACTCCCCTCTGCTAAGTGTTCACTTAGCAGAAGTGGATATAATGGTTTGACCACGCAGGTTTCCTTTGTGCAGAATCAGAGGATTAGGAAGGTACAGTTATAGCGCAGACTTCCTCCTCTGGGTCGTAATTACAGCATCAAAAACTTCAATTCACTGTATTTCTATAGCGCCAACTCACAACACGTCATCTCAAGGCACTTTGCAGTTCAACCAGATCATACAGTCAAATTGATTGAAATTTTTCTATCTAAGGAAAACCAGTTGATTGTGTCGATTCATTGACTCGAAGGCAATCCCTCACACTAAGCATACTTGTAGTGACAGTAAAGAGGAAAAAAATCCCTTTTAACAGGAAATAACCTTCAGTGACCATCAACCTTTTTCTTTTTTTTTTTTACATCCTTCCGTGTAGTTCACGGTGACGCCGCTGTGCTGCCCGAGCAGGAGCAGCATTTTGACGGGTCGGTACCCCCACAACCACGAGGTGAGGAATAACTCCCTCTCTGGTAACTGCTCCAGCGTTCAGTGGCAGAAAGGACCCGAAGCCGAGGCTTTCCCCATCTACCTCAGCAAACAGAAATACCAGACGTTCTTCGCCGGGAAGTATCTGAACCAGGTAAGGATTCATGTCTCGTCTTTCCCAATGAAACAAAACGCTAGCATTTATTCCTCGCTCTGCGGTGGATATTCTACATTTGCATTTAATCTGATTGGTTTTCAAACATGGCTGAGTTTTAAGAATAGTCTAGGCTTAGTGAATGCTACATCAGTACATTTATTCATAGTCGGCATGGATATATTTAATTTTAGGCCTTTATTGGTTAATTAAAAGTAATATACAGGGATTAAAGTATTCCAGCCCAAGGCCGGATTTCCGGCTCGTAGCGATTGCCCATGGGTAAAAAAAAAATCTCTCATATAAATTGACGGTAAATAAATAAATAAAAAAGAAAAATCTAATTCCCTCTTGCATTTGTCAGCCAATGGTAGCAAAGGAGCGCTCTGAAAGTAACAGTATTAGCCAATCAGAAGAAGAAAGGGGCGGGTCTTAGGAAAGCGTCTACTTCCTCCTCTCGTTTCTTGCTCAAGTCTCCAGATAGATTGTGGTTGAGAGTT
>NW_015151295.1:50615-53009 GCF_000732505.1 Cyprinodon variegatus | reverse complement strand
CTCTATTTTTAAATACGCAGTAGAGGTATTTAAACGTAGTAGAGGATATGTACCTGTATATAAAACCTGCGCTCTATAATCTGTTAAATACAGTAATGGCACACATAACTGAGACTGCTCCTTTTAGTGCGGTGCGCCTTATGGTCGTGAAAATACGGTAAAAAGTCAAAAAATAAATAAATGAAACTTTACGTTTAAAGAGAAGGACGATGGAGTGAATGGAATTGCATGGAGTGGGAACAATGCAGTTCATGATGTCACATCCACTTTATGCTCATACTAAAAAAAATACAGGCAATTTAGCATCCCTTATTCTGACTATTTGACAACCAGATGCATACTTTTTATTTTACTATTGGTCCTTTTTGGTCAGTCCAATCACTGATCTTAAGCCATCCTTAATTTGTTGCTCTTTTTTTTAGATTAAATATGAGTAACTCATCAAAAAGGATAGAACTATATTTTGAAATGATTTGGTTAAAAAATAGAAATGATCAGAAAATCTAAGCAGAAAAAAAATCCACAATATTTAATTTCTTATATATATAAAAAAAACTAGCCAATGAGGCGTAATCTCATATTATTTCCATCCCATAACGATTTCCCCATGAAAGAAACCCTAAAATACATTAACCTGCACATTTGTACCTTACTCAACTAAATTCAGAGTAAATGTTGTCCTCTCTCATGAAACCTTTACTCCAATAAAACCAAAATGACTTGATTGCTTCTGACTGCACAATTTCAGTCAGAAGACTGTAATAAAAACTAAACTAAAACCTGCTCTTAAAATCATTTCTGCTTGCAGAGAGAAACATTAATGACCTACAGTCTGTTGATCCTGAAAGAATTTGCATTAAAACAAACTTGTGCTGTTTGTTTATTTTCTATCAGTACGGCTCCAAAAGTGCAGGAGATGTGGGCCATGTTCCAGTGGGCTGGGACCAGTGGAACGCCTTGGTGAGCGCTGCGTTAAAATGCTTCCTCAGTGCATCGCTCTGTTCCTCTGACCGCTGCTGTGATTCACAGGTGGGAAACTCCCAGTATTACAACTACACTCTGTCAGTGAACGGGAAAACGGAGCAGCATGGAGACAGCTATGAGAAGGACTACCTGACGGACCTCATTGTGAGTCATGATCACACCCTCGCATCGTGACTCCTGCTTGTGATGGCTGCGTTTCATGAAGGCACACAGTTGAACTGATGCTTATGTAAGGATTTACAGATCAGCTGCTAACACAGGAACCTGACGTTGCGTAAGGTTAATCATCAGCTAGAGAAGCCAGCTGCTGCAGTCATGTGACTGCCAAACTCAACATGATGAACCTCTGCTTCATATAGTGATGACATTTCTTGCTGCCACATGTTTTCCTCATCAGGTGATAGTTTGTGAACCAGCCCAACCAGCTACAGTGGGTAAAAACAGGCCATTTTCTCAGTAAATATATTTCTAGAGGTGCTACTGACATGACATTTTCACCAGATGTCTTTAACAATCCAAGCAATCTACTCATACAAAGAAAACAACCCATAGATGCCCAAAAATTAAGTGTAATAATGTGGAATGGCACAGGTAGAAAGTATGGAACACGTGAAGAAAGAACACACTTACTGGAATGTATTTAATACTTTGAACTAGGGCTGCATCTAATGATTATTTTGCAATGAATCTGTTGATTGTTTTTTCGATTAATAATCGGAAAGCCAAAGGTTCCTTAAAAACGATTTTCATGAAATTAAACCAGGTGAAACTAAAACTTTTCCACTTGAGGAGTTCTGGATAGAGCATATTGACAGACGAAAACATTTTTTTTAATCTTAAATGCAAAATATTTAAATATTTTTCTTTTTTTCTTTTTTTTTTTTTTTACAATTTTGCTATAATTAGTGCTCTAAGTGGGATGCTCTGTCATCTAAAGGCATATATTAGAGTCCTTATTCTCCAGATAACGATTAATCGATTACTAAATTAGTTGCAGATTATTTAAATAATGGATTAATTATGATTAATTTGAACAAAAGCCTTTATTGGCAATGACAGCTTCAAGGCGCCTCTTAAATGGAGAAAGGAGTCACATGCATTACACAGGTGTGATTTTGGCCCATTCCTCCACACAAACAGGCTTCAAATCTCGAAGCCTCTGCTATGAGCTCGGATCTTTTAGTTCTTTCCATGGAATATTGGATTCTAGTCAACTGATTGGCTAGGCCATTTTTGCAGTTTTATTTTCTTTCTCTGAACCCAACTGAAAGTTTCCTTGGTTGTGTGATTAGTTTTTTTCTATAGCGCCAATTCACAACACATGTCATCTCAAGGACCTCTACAGTTCACCTGATCATACTGTCAGATTGATTAAAAGTTTTCTATCAAAGGAAAACCAGTTGATTGCAT
>NW_015151295.1:45863-47660 GCF_000732505.1 Cyprinodon variegatus | reverse complement strand
AGTGATAGTTGCTGGAAATGGGCCTCTATACACCTATGTAGATATTGCACCAAAAACCAGACATTTGCAGCTAGAATAGTCATTTATTTGTCAAACCAGAGCAAAAGTTTAACTTCACATGATGCTCAACATTCCTCGTTTTGGAAGAAAGTGCTTCTTGTAGGAGTTGTCATGAAATACAACAGTTTTTTTTTTTGGAATTTTAGGATATCTTAATATTACATCTTTATTCTCGTAATTTTACATCTTTACTCCATAATGAAAGAAAAAAAGTCTCTCTAGCCTGGCCCTAATACTCCGTTGTACCAAACAGCAGCTAGGTTAGTGCCACCATCAAAGAGATCTTTCTATGAAGGCCGGGCTCCTCGGTGGGCATTGCCGCCCCCCCCTCAGGACACTGGCTTGTACATCATTTCATGGCTTTATGCTGTTTTGCGTTATGCATAAGTAAGGCTGTTTTAAACATAAGTTCTGGACTCGTTTTGAATACTATAGGCATACACCCAAAATTATAAAAAAATACATAGAAAGTTCATCGTATGCCGGCGTTTTAGAAGATTCTGGGACGTCGGGCATACGCTGGCTAAATCGCCAAGGTGTCACAGACCTGCCTCCCATGTTCAGCTTTTAGCTAATTGCAGCAGCTGCGACATTTCCTAACTAATTTACATTCACTTATAATTTGTATGTGGCATGCAAATATCTTTCCCATCCATCAAGGCACAAATCGTGTCCATTTGCTTGTTTTTCCAAAAAGTACACTGGAAAAAATCAAACTCTTGATAAGTTATCTTTTCTTAAAATAAGTGCATTTGTTCTTGGATTGAAGAGGTAATTTTGACATTTAGCCAATGGAACAATTTACATTTAAGATAAGAAAACACAATTGCGTTGTCTTATTTCAAGTGCATTTTATCTAATTATCTTATTTTAAGAGTAAAAATACTCATTCCATCGGCAAACTATCTCATTTAACTACTCAAATTAAGGGTAAATTCACCTAATTTAAGAAATGTTTTACTTATTTCTAGATCGTTTTTCCAGTGTAATGGAGGGTATTACTGCTAAAACAGTGTGTGGCGCTGTCTAGAGGTAATAGAACAGGGGCGGCCATGTTTGTTTTGCTTCAGCCTTCCCCTTCTGGTTGATGTCATGCAAATCGCTGCATTTCATTGGTTGGAAACATTTCTTTAATCGAGGCTAACACGTAGTTTGGTTTATGGAAATATGTATTTTTAGTAGCTGGTGAATTCACAAATATAATAGTTCACGTTACTTGCAAGGTAACTGGTTTCAGCTCATGGGCCTCCAGTTTGACACATGAGCTTTACAGGGATGCTTCATGAGGTTGGCAACAGTGTTCTTTTCAAGTATTAATGACAGTTAACTTCTTACCTAAACTTTCTTGGCACATTGCAACAACTGATCTTGTAGCCGGTCTGATAGAGGATATCTATCTGTAACCCTGAGGCATAGAAGCAAGTTGCATATGGGTCAGGGCATTGATGGCGTGTCAGTTTCTGATATGGACAGCTAAGCATCCACCTGATGCAGCACATAGACTCATAAGGTATAAAAAGCAGGAGATGACATTGTTCGAGGCTCAATCTTTGTCAGATGCTCGCGGACGTGATTTTTGAGCCCACAGCTGTGCAAGCTCCAAGCATTTTCTCTGTCTTGTAACCAGGGGCGGATTTAGGAAATTTGGGGCCCTAGGCAAAGACAGGCATGGGGCCCTCTGAATTGAATTGTCTATGTCACTGTAACTCGGAGGAAAGAATCTCTCTCTCTCATATA
>NW_015151295.1:43626-44632 GCF_000732505.1 Cyprinodon variegatus | reverse complement strand
TCCACTAATTACAGGACAGGTACTTCTCTTTTTAAAATGCAGAACGATTCAATTTTTTAAGGGACAGTTGGCAACACTAACTGCTGATGAAATTAGTATTTTGGCCCTTAAAAATAAGATGATTAGGTATTTTATTATTATTTGCTTTCTTGCTCAAATCAGATAAAAATAAACCAATTTAAACAAAATCGACCTGCATAGATTTAAATTTTTCAGTGGTTATCATTTAGCATAAACCCCGGCTGTCTGATCCTGGTGGCTAAAGCTAACAGCTAACAGCTGTTTCTAAAAGCTCTGATGTCAAATCGTGGGGTAGTTGATGTCAAAGCTATTTTCTAAAGCTGTAAATACCAGTCATGCATCATTGGGCGGTTATTTACTGAGGAGGTGTAATAATCACACAGGAAATGGAGATGGAAAACTGGTGCACCACCAAAGACCTTCCTGTGTGAAACAAGCTGAGAACAGACATGTTGGTGTTTCTGCTTAAAGCTGCTCTTTGACAGAATAATAGGGCAGTGTAAAAATAGCACATTAAGACAGCGGGTACCTAGAATTAATAGTTACATTTAAAATAAGCTGCTATGGGATTCTGATCGTTTTTGTCTTTTCGGCTGCTCCCTTATTCAGGGGTTGCTACAATAAGACAATATGATCTACTCACAGACTTGGTAAAGTTTTTACCTTGGTTGCCTTTCCTGATGTTGAAGCCATTTTTCAGCTTTACAGAAAAAGACTAAAAGGTGTATAGTCCTGTTATTTAATGTTTTATATCAGAGGTGACATATTAGCGGACCGCAGTCCGGATCCGGAGCCACCTGCTGGCTAATCTGGACCCAACCAGATTTAAAACATTTATAAATGACCATATATTGTCCAACAACATTGTCTAATTTCACTTGCGCCGCTTCTCCTGTTAATATGGTCCGGCACCAGGCTACGTGATCCAAATTATCCAATGAGCTGCTGTCAGTCTGGGTTGCTGCTGCTGCTACTTTTAGACACA
>NW_015151295.1:41075-42801 GCF_000732505.1 Cyprinodon variegatus | reverse complement strand
TCATGGCTTTGTCAAGCTGCTGCCTACCTTTGTGAAGCAGGAAAAATACTAATACGAAGAGAATCCAGTAGAACTTTTTATTGCCTACCTGGAATGGGTGATAATAGTTTTAATAAACTATTAAATGGTATCGGTGCCCTATTTGTTGGTACTCGCTGATACTGATACCATCATTTTAGTGCTGGATCGGGGCCCCACCCGATAATGGTCGATATCGGTGCAACACTAGTTAAAGCAATAAAGTAGAAAGCAAGGGATCAGATATATTGAAGTTTTTATCCCTTAAAGTTGGCAGTGCTGCCTGAAAACTGTGACTTTCTGTCTCCTTGATCCCCTAAAAGGGAGTTTTTCTCTCCACTGTCGCTGAAAGCATGCTTGGTGTGAGGGATTGCTAAAGAGTCAATGAGCCAGAGGTGTCAAATAACAAAGTGTAAATATTTTGTTGCCTTACTTGAGTAGAAATGTTGGCTATCTTTAATTTACCGGAGTAATTATATTTTGGACAACTTTTTACTTCTCCTCACATTTTAAAAATAGACTCGTTAGTTTTGTTTCCTTTAAGCTAATTTTTATTATGACCAGTTAGTATTCAATAACAAATAAATATAACAACTATAAATAACAATTTGTTTTATCCAGACAATTTATTTCTTTATGGTTGGACTCGGTGCTGCACCAACTTGTTGTCACCCACATACTAAAATAAATGCTTTTTCAAGAAGTTAAATTTGACACTGTGAAGAAATGTGGCAGTTTTAAAGAATCATCCAGATGTTCCCATGATCCTGCTCAACCACATTAACTAAAGTATCCATCAGTCTTCCCTCCCTGGCTCCCATTTTTACCAAATGCAGGTTCTAATCCTCTGACCCTCACTGTAAAAACACCTGTTGTTGGTCTGAAAGGTAATTCTGGGTTTTCTCCTTGATCCAGCTCAACCGTTCACTCAGCTTCCTTGATGACAGAAGCCCCCAGCATCCCTTCTTCATCATGCTGGCGCCTCCAGCGCCTCACTCCCCGTGGATGGCAGCGCCTCAGTACCAGAAAGAGTTCAACAACGTGCAGGCCCCCCGAGACGGAAGCTTCGACAAACCAGGAAAGGTACGAGACGGACAGATTTACACAGATGAGCCCTGGTTTTAATCTGAACATCTAAAGAGACCCTTTTTTTTTCAGGACAAGCACTGGCTGCTACGCCAGCCTGTCAACCCCATGCCGAACAGCTCCCTTACCTACCTGGATAACGCATACAGGAAAAGGTACTGGGAAGTTTTGCTTTTTTAATGGGAAAAGGTTGGGTTAAAAAAAAGAGATCAAATGCAGACTTATAATTCTCTCTATAAAACATTTAATAAATGACATGTCGCCTTAACTTAAATTTAAAAATAACTTATTTAAAAGTAGCTCATAAAGTCGTAGGGAAATCGTATTTAAATGTCAAAATCATTCTGGCTTAAACATGTAAATGTGCTTCTTATCACACTATGTTGTCCCAAAAGTTAGAAAATTTCTATTTAAAAAGAAAAGAAAAAAATCCTGTCTAAAAATCTGTTTTTGTCGTTATCTTCTGCAGGCCAGTTAGTTATATGTCAGCCTGAACACCTAAATTCAGCTAATCATATATAAACGGTCATCTGTCAATCACATTTTTTAGGTTGCAACGGTTGAAATAAGAAATGAGAATCATTCCCTTTCCCATTGAGTTCCGTCCCAGTGTTCACGGGGA
>NW_015151295.1:38603-39906 GCF_000732505.1 Cyprinodon variegatus | reverse complement strand
CCAAAACAATTTTGTCCCCGCTTTTCTCCTCTAAATAAAAAATGGATGATGGAGGAGACTCATCCATGACCTCCGACACTAAACTCTCCTCCTCTTGCATGTTTCCTCTGTCCATAGCGTTCCTTGACAGTGTCGTTTCTAAGTCACCAATTTAGTGCTACTTGGTCCCAATGGAATTTCCCATTGGGAACCTACTAGCACTAAGTTGCTCCGATCACATTCACTTTATTCATTCGTGTAAAGTCGTGCACCACTCTGGAGAATTCGGAACTACAACCGTTGGGACAGCAGTTTCCCTACGACTTTAAAGAATATATCACTGACAGGAGATCTATAGTTTATAAACCAGCTGTTTAATGTCTGTTTTTGGAAAATATTCCATAACTGACTAATATGGCTTTCATAATAAATCAGAATCAGACATACTTTAATAATCCCAGAGGGAAATTACAGTGTAAAGTGTAATTGATTGGTAATGATAGAAACACGATAATCACAGAGTGGTGGCGCCAATGCTAAAGTTCCATAGAGTTCACCGCTGTACACATGCATCTGGATTAGCTCAAAAACCTCATCCACAATGACCTCTGTGTCTGGCTGTCGGGTCCTGCTTCATGCCAGTGACGTTACACTGCATGATGAATGTTGCCACATGCTGTTAAATATAGTGGTTGCCCAGACAACGATAACATCACACAGCGTCAGTGTGCCGAGTCGGGAACTGACCAATTAATTTTTACCTGATCGATAACAAAACTGAAAAAAAAACTGTTTATGTTGAACAAAGTAACTGTTAGTCCATGATATAAAGGGGGAGAGCTAACAGGTTAGCGGGTTTTAGCATGGTCAGTTAGCCACATTAAGCTACACTACTTTTAACTTTGTGTCAACAACCGTTCATTTTCTACAAATAAAATAACTGTTTTATTTGTCTAAAATCTCTACCAAAGTTATTTTTTAAGATGTCACATTTGTCCTCCACTGCCCTTAGATCTTAATAAAAGAATAAAAATTAGTTGAGACTTTTTTGTCACCTTGTTAAATTGCAGAGCTCAGTCTTAGAACGCAGCACTTTCTTTCAAGACTGACAATGATCGTTTTCTACTTTTGGCTACTTTAGATCATCGATGAAACGTAAAATATAGCAAATATAGGTAATAATATGTTGAGAACCCAAAAAAGATATTTTACCCTAAATAAACGGGTATAATACAGTTTGTCCGAGTGGAGTTGCCATATAACGACGTCATAAGAAGGGGCGGGGCCTCGAGCAGAGCTAGCACCTACACCGGCTTTTGGTAAT
>NW_015151295.1:33565-35533 GCF_000732505.1 Cyprinodon variegatus | reverse complement strand
ACGGACTAAAACTGGTAGTTGGTTCCACAGGAGAGGAGCCTGATAACTAAAAGATCTGCATCTCATTGTACTTTTAAAATTATGTATTCCTAATACCACTCAAATAATCTGTCATTTATCGAATTCAGAGGAAGAAGGCTTTATTAAAAGTTCGCTGGAAGTCATCTGAGGGAAACCAGAAATCAACTAAACTGACACTGAACTTTTTAAACACCATCATGTTGGGGGTGGGGTGCATTTCTTCTGTGTTTGCAGCTAAAGACCATTATTTACTTTATTGACTGGTGGTTATATTAGTAAAATATCTGGAACATTGTCACATCTTCGACTGTCGAATAATTGTTTGTAAAATACTTTTTACTTTGTAGATTTAACTTAAACCTTTACTCTGTAGCCCCATTTACAATACCCTCTGAAAACCGATCCGTGCAGAGTTTGGACTGAGCTAACTTTTGCAGCTCGATGAGCCACATCAACCAATCAGAGAAGCTGATCTTGGAGTTGACAGGGAGACAGATGCAGCACTGCTGATGCAGAGCGCTATGATCACTCCTCTGAAACAGTTTAACGCCTAAATTAACTTAAAATGCTGAAATCTGCCGGAAAAAAATGTTTGCTTTTATTATCCTGGTGCTCGCTGTTTGGATTACGTACATGAAAAACACCTTCCAGCCGGACAAACCGCAAAGAGGCGACCGGGCCATAGGCTGCTGTTGAATGGGATTCCCAGTGACAGAGTACCACCGGTGTACGGGAGTCTGTGCAGCTCTGACAGAAATAATATTTGAAGGCAGGATGGTAATCTGGAATAACTGCCTGCACTGATTAAGTTTTCAGTGGACTTTCTCTCTCTCTTTTAATTCAGTGGACTTTCAAACTTAAAAACATATTAAAACTACTTTTTACCCACTGATCGCAGCAAATGTAGCTGCCATTTTTACAGGCAAAGAAAGGATAGATTAGCTCCGCCCAATGCGCATCAGACCCACTTTTTTCCAGCACGCAGCTAGTGCAGCAAAGATGCTTCAGCCGCGCATCAGAACTGAACTTGTACAAGCATCAAAAATGAAGCAGCACGTGCGTTTTTGCTGCTGTTGCTGCTTTAGGCGTGAACGTAGCATTAAACATCACGCTAGCACGGTTCCTCGCCAATCTACGGTACTACAGCTCTCTAGTAGGAAAACTTTTGTGTTCGGTTGTGTCTGGCATGGTTCGGTTCAGTTTGCGTGCCATTTACACTAAACAGTTATCTCTGTTACTGTGTTCAGACCGAATCTCAGCACAGTTTCAAAAGGATGCTATAAATTGGTCTTAACCTTTTATAGGGCCGTCAGTGAAATACTTTGAAATCAAAATTTCAAGCCAATAGTGTTATTGAAATCCAGGAAAACCTTATTACCTTTGTAACAGTTAAAAAATATGGCAAATATTTTGATGGCAAATATTAATATTACTGTAATAACAAGAAACACCAACTTGCCCTAATATATTAAGAAAAATAACAAAAGTGCTTCTATAAGAAATTCATGAAAAACATTCAGAGTGGAAAAAAACAATATTTTTTTGGTACAATATAACCTTTGAGGCACCTAAATATAATTGTTAACTAGGCTAATTTTTTTTTTTTACTTTTTACCTTTTTTTCTTGACTTGTTAACTTATTTTTTAAACTTAATTTACAGTATGTTAAATATTAATCAAGGGTTCATCTAATTGGTCAAATACCAAAATAAGATGTACAGCCATGTAGCAGCATCTTTGCTGAATGATTGGATATAGATCTTCTGCTTCTAGACCTCACTGAGGGTCAGGGAGGGGGGACTCCATTTGTAAGGCAAGTGATCAAAAATGGTAACTTGCCCTAGAAAGAGTTAACATTGGCTTTAAAGCAGGCATCCCCAAAGTCGGTCCTGGAGGGCCGTAGCCTCGTGAGACCATCCTGATCTTGCGAGCTTTCAAGGTTTCACT
>NW_015151295.1:30084-32471 GCF_000732505.1 Cyprinodon variegatus | reverse complement strand
CTAACCAGTATTTGCACCCCTTCCAAAAATTACTTCAACTGAAGGTTTCCAGATGGATATGCGGAGCAAATCCATCTGGCAGAGTTGGGTTAGGAGGGCCGCTGTCCTGCAGGTTTTAGAGGTTTTCCTGCTCCAGAACAGCTTATTTTAATTTAAAGCTGATTCACAGAATCAGAAATACTTTAATAATCCCAGAGGGAAATTACTTCAAAGGCTTTTGATGAACTGCAATCATCATAATCAGCTGTGCTAAAGCAGGGAAACCTCTAAAGCCTGCAGGACAGCGGCCCTCCAGGACAGACTTAGAGGATGCCTGATTTAAAGCCCACATTACTGCTGCTTTAGGAATCTGTGAATGAAAGCCACCTACTCTGTTAGCCTCCATGTTTTCCTCCTCAGGTCAGTTCTCGCTGCCCATTGATAAGAGGCAGCTTTATGAGTTTGACATCAAGGTACCCCTCCTGGTCCGTGGCCCCGGCATCAAACCAAACCAGACCATACAGGTCAGGACTACCTTCCACCGACATTCATGCTTCTACCTATGAATGAATCACTCCTCCATGTTTTTCTTCCCTTTTAGGCTCCGGTGCTGAATATTGACCTCGCTCCCACCTTTCTTGACATCTCTGGGTTCAACCTGTCGACCGTCAATGTGGACGGACAGTCCTTCCTGGCTCAGATGGTCAGCTCCTTTCCATTTCACATGATTTCCTGTATTCCAGCTCTTCCCCCATATCCTGACCCAAGTCTCTGTTCAGGCTCCATCCCTGCGAAACGGCACAGTGCGACCGTTTTTCCTTGTCGAGTACACAGGAGAGGGAAGTCCAACAAAGGACCCATCCTGTCCTAAACTTGGCCCCGGAGTGTCTGTAAGCAAACACGAATGTCTTCACAACCTGGAAGCGGCATTGGAGAGTTTGCTCTTCATTTTTGTTTCAATGATATCACAGATTTAAAATGTTAAAATGCAATCTGAAAACCAGGTTTGTGTGTTTCTTTTTTTAAACGTTTCAATGCTGGAATTTACAGCATTAAAGGCACAGATGGAGGATCTGGAGTCAACAAGTCATCTCTATAGCCAGGCATACACTGTACGATTTTTTTTTCAATCGTTGCACGCGGCTACAGCTCAAACTGGACGAGGAAAACGTCAGTTTCATCGTACAGTGCAAGTTCCCAGCTCACAATGTTTGTTCCCACACTGTGCAACCGGACGCTCTGGTGCGATCTACCTGCTCACTCTGTACGTCTAAAAACCAGGTGGGACTCGGCTCCGCAGTGAGATAGAGCTACTCGGACTCGTCTGTCCAGAAGCCAAACCAGTAGAAGAGGAAAAAGATGGAAGTATCGATTCCTAATGTTAAATATGAAGCTCACTAGAGTGAAACATGCTGCCTCGGCTATTTATACAATTTTGTGCTGAAAGCCCTAAAAAGAAAAGGCAACGAGGTATTTAGACAAAGGCATGGCTGAGCAAACGTCTGAGAGGAAGAGGAAGAATCCTTGTTTGCCCACGACGGCCGACTGAATTACAAACATGTTTGATTTTCTCCAGACCTCACAATTCCTGATCAGGAGGTGGTCAGAGGCTGATCGCCCCTCGTTACCCCCTGTCAGTGACTAGTTATAGTTACTAGTCACTTCTCCCAAAAAGTAACTGAGTTAGTAAATGAGTTACTCCACAATAAAAGTAACTAGTTATTAGTAAAAGTAACTATTGCGTTACTTTTGCGTTTCTCGCCCCCGTAACCCTCCCCCCCCGGCCCCCACCTTCTCGCCGTGTGTTTCCAAAGCCAGCTGAATAGAGCGGATGACAAAGACAAGAACCTGCAGAGAGTTTCGCATTTATTGCAACTCAACTAAATGACATCAGGAGGAACGCTATCTGACGGGCGTATAAACCCCGTCAGATAGCGTTCCCTTCTTCTTAACATGGGGGGAACGCTATCTGATGCGATGTAAATATCATCAGGCTGCATCACCTCTACTCATGGGTGTGAAGTTTTTTAACAGGCCGTTCAGATCTGGTGAGAATATGAAATTATTAACTGGGAATGTCTAATTCTGAATCCTGTGTGTTTGGGTTGTTATAGATACTGCAACATCTATCTATCCATCCATCCCTCCCTCCCTCCATCCATCCCTCCCTCCCTCCCTCCCTATAGGCTAACTTCCCTCCCTATAGGCTAACATTTGAGCGTTCACGCTCTCCATAGTTCTCCTGTGGCGCGAGCACAGGGAGGCTGTTGCGCGCCTTTAGCGAGCATGCGCGTTTCCTGTCGCTTGCTCAGTGAATCGTGCCGCCTACGCTGTGCGGAGATGCAGGGGAAACCGTATCTGATGGGGAAACGCAGCTCGACGTAACACCAGTATTTCCATCAGGAAAA
>NW_015151295.1:24567-27279 GCF_000732505.1 Cyprinodon variegatus | reverse complement strand
AACTCTCAAAACCTATTCCTCATTAAAATATTGTTGAACCCCCTGAAATTTCCATTAATAAAAAAACAAAAAAAATTGAAAAAAGGTGATGGGGTGTTGTACTTCATATGGGGCCCGCCCAGATGATGTTGCTTATGGGTCTATTGCTGTGTCGTTTCACCATTGCTGCACAATAAGAACACATGTTAATTTTAACCTGTAACTGGGAGTCATGGTCCTAAGCAGCCCAGATTTTTTTTAACCATGTTTTCTCAAGCTTCCTGCATTATAATACTAACCTGCAGGGGAGGATCTAGGATTCTTGGAGATCAGGGGCTTATCCCTGATGGCGAAGATGAGAGTGTAGACTTTCTGGTAAATCCTGTTCTAATGTAAAATATGACAGATTACTGGATTAAAGAAATTTCTAGTATACTACATGCTATCACACATAAGAATTCCCCCTCCATAACATTTGAAGAAATTCATTTAGATGCAAGAGTTTAACTGTGTTTATTCCTCTCTTCATCAACAACAAACTCTGTGGATTTTGGGGACATTTGATCATTATTTGCTGAAGTTATGAGAGGAAAATCAAATATATAATAAATATATATCCGTTCCTCCCATCACATGGGGGGAAAAAAAATAAATTTTGTAAATTTTGAAACTGTCACTATTTTTCTATATTATGTTTAAAATATTTATTTTCTATTTTGAAATCCATAATAATTAAAATAAATATGAATGTTGGTTTGATGATCTTTATGAAATGCATTGCTCCCGACATTTTGAATTGAGAAATCTTTCTGCATGGAAAGCGAAACATCTTCACACTTGGAAAACAAAGTCCAGTGGTTCTGGAATAATTTTTTTTTTGGAAAATTAGTAAACATTTAAACAGAAAATACATTTCATAAAGATCATCAAAGGGGGGGACAGATTATATCAGGTGGCTAAAATATATGATTTCCCTCTGATAACTCTGGCAAATAACGATTAAATGTCACCAAATCAACAGGGTTACAGACTTGCAGGTGAATTCATTTCTTCCCATCTAATGGAGGGGAACAGATTGTTTCAGGCAGCTGAAATAGCCATTCTCTCCTCTCCTCCTCCCATATGTTTGGGAAAAAAAGAGCCTATGTTTCTGATTTCTAAAAAANGCTATACGACACACTATCAGGCTGAAAGTTGGCCCGATCGAAAAATACTCGCACGACTGGAAAGTCGGCCATAAAGGGGGAAAAAGTTGTACAGTGTATGCCCGGCTTATGTCATGTATTTGTTCTGCCCAGCCACTGAAAAAGGGTTCTGTCTACTTTTGCAAACCACCAGCGTTCTAGACAAAATCTATCGGAGGGGCACCATTTTTTTTTTCTGTGGCGCACCAAACATAGAATATTAACAAAATACAGGGCAACCATTTTTTTTTAACTCTGGAAACATCAGAGAAATTTGATTACAGCTGTGATCATATCTCAATGTGACTGAAGATAAAAGTGCAGCAATTTAATTTTTTATTTGTTAAAATAAAACTGGAAATATAACAAATATAAATGATCCAGTGAACAATTCAGTAGCAGTTTCTTGCCAATTTGTGTCACAATTTATTTCAGAAATGTATTTAGTATTATGCCATCATTACAGATGCCAGGACCTGCTCTATAGGGGCTCTGGCCCCTGGTGGCCCCCTGTCTAGAACCGCCCATTCAATATAATGTGGGATAAATATGAAGTTTCCCCCAATAGAACACCATTTTCTGACCAAGTTTAATTTTTCATTTTTTCTCAGCAATGTTTCCCAGATTGTGTGTGTGAGGATGCCTTCAACAACACATACGCCTGTGTGAGGATGCTCGACGGCAAACAGAACCTGCAGTACTGCGAGTTTGCAGACAGCGAGGTAAACTCAGTCAGCTACACTCATGACCTGCATGTGGCGTTTAAGAAAAAGCTTTAGCACCAGCTAACGTCTCATGACGGTTTGCACTTTGCCTTTTAAAGCGTTATGACTGCTTTATATTTAGGGGTTAGGTTATGACTTTATTATGTTTCTACTTTGATTGTTTTTGGGACGTGTTTAAAAAAGTTTTTAGTGAAAGCAGGAAGCTGTGGAATGCATTTTATTCCTTTATGTTTCCAAGGAAGGAACACATTTTGTGAATTGTAATTTGAAAAAAACTAATTATGTAAATTTAGATTTGGAAAAAATTTTTTGCAAACCAGAAATTCAACTTTCAATTATTATTTTTTTTATTACAAAATGTTTTTAAAGTGAGTTTTCAGTTTTTATCAGATTTTATTTCCTTTTTTCTCCAAATTTCTATGTTTTCAAAAATATTTCTTTACAGATATTCTATTTTTACATTTTCCTTTTTAATCATTTTATATTTTTACAAACCCAAAATATAAATGAAAAAGTCAAATCTGTAAAAACAAACAAAATACCTTTGGAAAATAAATTTAAATAGAAATGTAAAAAAATAAAATAAAAATTCAGAGAAAATATAAAGCTACTCTCTACGGAAGAGGATTAGGGCCACTGGAAAAAAAAAAAGTTAACTGATTTTTTTTATTTTATTTCAGTATAGTATGGAAAAAATGTCAGAATTCTGACTTTAATCTCAGAATTCTGACTTTTTTCTCAGAATTCTGAGATTAATCTCAGAATTAAAATTAATCTCAGATTAAAGTCAGAATTCTGACTTTAATCTCAGAATTCTGAGAAAA
>NW_015151295.1:17308-21216 GCF_000732505.1 Cyprinodon variegatus | reverse complement strand
GACAGACATTTTGATTTGTTTTTTTTTTGTTGGAGGAGAAAGGAGAGAAATATCTCTGAATTAAATTAAACTTTCAGCAGTTCCAACCTCCTGCTATTGTATCAATCACAGTTTATCTGGAGTTTGTTTTCGTATCATTATTTAGAAGAAAAAGTTGTTTTTTTTTTGCATTAAGTCTGAGTAGAAAGAGAGAGAAAATAGCTGCTATGTATCTAAAAAATAAAATAAAAAGAGAAGCTGCAGTGTTAAATGGTTTATTTGCACTTTAGATAGTGTCAGGATCAACCATAAGCATGTATCGTCCAATTTATATTTGTGGAAAAAACTGGAAAAAAAAGTACCTTAATGCACAAAATTGTAAATGAATATTCTGCTGTTAGCTTTCCTTGCTAACAGTAGTTAGCCGGGTCACTTACCAAAGTAACTGGCTGGATTTGTGACCAGCAGCTGTAACACGGGTTTAGATTTGGTTTGATGTCTTTCTCTCCCCACTTCAACATCCACCTGTGAGGCAAATTAAAATGAGGACTAGCTTAGCAACAGTTGACCTAGCTTGGCAACAGTTGGCCTAGCGTAGCAGCAGTTGGCCTAGCTTAGCAGCAATTGGCCTAGCTTAGCAACAGTGGACCTAGCTAAGGAGCAGTTGGCCTAGCTTAGCAGCTGTTGACCTAGATTAGCAGGAGTTGACCTCGCTTAGCAGCAGTTGGCCTAGCTTAGCAGCAATTGGCCTAGCTTAGCAACAGTTGGCCTAGCTTAGCAGCAGCTAGCCTTGCTTAGTGCTGTTAAAACATAAAAGTAAAAAGAATATTGTTATTCAGCATACAGGCAATAATTTATATCATAAATTAAATGGATACACTGTTGGAAGTTTTAACATTCAGCCACATAAAAAAAGGCTTTAATTGGAACTTTTTTTTTTTTTCAACAAATCAAAATGTCTGCCATCTTTCTGAGCAAGGCTTTTATAGCTTTTTGTCTTTTAAAAGCACACTTTTTTTATCCATGCTGTGACATTTGTATTGTATAAACTGCACTATTGTTAAACCCTGTGAATCCTGTTTGATTATACCTAAGACAGAAACAGAAGCTTTCAGACAAAGATTTGCTTCTGATAGCGATGCAAAAACTGAAGGCCTTGTTGCTACCGTCATGCTCTAGCCTGATCTTTATTGATTCTGCATAAAACTTGAGGGATTTTTGTATTTTGGGGGTTTGATGAGAAGTTTTCTCCCCGTATTGAATGAAGCAGCCACCACCAGGTGGTTAGCATAGCACACAAACACTTTGCAGAAAGGGTTCGCTAAGCTGGGTTTGCCTCCCAGGTTTAGAATCAGTCTACTTCTAACTGAAAGCATCCTAAGAAACTATTTTCAGACAGACCTTAACGTCTATTCTACTACAGTTTGAAAAAAATAAATAACACAACCAAATGTGTTTGTTTTTTTTTGTTTTTTTTCTGTCCCAACTTGTGCCTTGAGATGTAAACCTACCTTTTTGGTAAAGTATGTATTTTTTTGATCATCCATGTCATGTTTTGCAAAAACACTTGGAGGTGAGCGGTTTGCTTGAATGTTCATGAATGTGATCTGATTTACTAACTGGAAAGGGATTTTTATACCTGCTGATAAATGCTTTGATCCTGAGTGCCTTTTTGTTTTTGCACAGACCGGGTGCAAGTGCCTAAAATGTGAATGGATTTGCACTGTAATGAGATTTAATAATAAAGAACATTTTACCATCACCATGGAGGAATATCCTGTATCGTCATTGAATTAAGATCTTTGAAAGGCTTCAACTTTTTTTTTTTTCTATTTGACAATAGCTATAAAAACAGGCTACAGTGTTACTTTAGTATGAAATGTTTAAATATGGTGCAATAATTCACTTTATATGTGAGCTGTCTTTATAAGCCATCAAACCCACTGGAGGGGGGGTTAAATTGTATTTTATTTACGTTATGTTCCACACGTCACTTTTTAAATTTGATTTAGTTTGAAAATATTTTCAGTTCAATTTTATATAGAGCAAATTTACAACACGCAATCTGAAGGCCCTTTATGGAGATAATTTAATCAATCATCAACTCAAAAATGTTAATCTGTAAAACATAATTTAAAAGGAATGCAGTTCTTAAAACAATGTTTTACAAGAAAAAAAATAAAAATTTTAAAGAAAATATTGGAAAAAATATATAAAATACAAAACGGGTTAGAATTTAAAATAAATGAAATCAGAGAAAACTGCAAAGTTACCTTTTAAAACCTTAAAACCTTTTTTTAAATCAAGAAAAAACATTTCTGGACTGCTTTTTTTTAAATTACCATTTACAAATTCGCTACTTGTTTCCAATAATAATGGAACAAAACTGACTCCATACATATAGGGGCATTAGAGGCTTCTGTCCTGCTGTTGCCATGGTGACTTCCATAATCTGCCTTCCTGATTGGACGCCCTTTTAGTTACCAGGTCATCACCCATTTTAAAACTCAGCCCACATTAATGCGCACAATAAGAATGTTTTTTTTATTATTATATTAATGAACTTTGAAGTTAAATAGCAAAAAAGAAATTCCTTAAAAAATTCTATTATTTGATCCTTTTCCTAATTTTATCAAATTTGCTTGTTTGAACTGGCTCTTAATAATCCTAGAGACCTCCTTAGTGCCAAGATGTCAATATTCACATCTGTTTGCTCTCTCTAAAAGAAAACAGATATTAGGAATGTTATCAAATATCAACACAAAAGGAAGAAATATTTCCTACAGAAAATGTTAGCAAAGTATAAACAAATAACCCAAATACATTATTTTAACAATAAAAAAAGGAAACCTTTATGTTTCCACTTATTTGTGCCATTGATAGTAAAATAAACCAGGTTAAGATGGACAGCAAATTTACGATAAAACCTGTTTTATAGAAGATTTGAACCTGGATTGATTTTATTTGGATCGTATAACAGCTCCAGCTGCGCAGATAATGGACTATCCAGACATCGAGTTTAATTAGAACCACTTGACTTCAATATTCGTTTTGTGGTAACAAAGCTTTTTACAGTAAATCCTCACCTGCACCATTTCCACATAGATTGTCAGAGCAAACAATTAAAGGTGTTTTTGCATAAAAAGATAAGAATTCTGCAGCCAATTAGTTTAATTTGACTGACTTTTATTTTGACATTCATCTATTTATAATCTGCCTCCTTTCATAACTTTAATAACATCAAAAATCTGTTTCCACATTGATATAAAATGCAAACTTTAAACTTTCTCTTTGCTTAAACTACTGAATGCTAATGGATATCTGAGTCTGAACAGGTTTCACCTTCTGCATGAAATAACTTAAAAAAAGAGACACGTCAATGAATACAACAAACAGCCTTTTCAAAGCATTTCGTATTTCCAATGCTTCCTTCGTTCTCTTTTTTCACTTTTTTAGATGTTTCATAGATACTTGTACACAGCCTTATCCTGCAGAGTCTGAATATCCAGCTTTACTGGGCATTTATAGAAGTGGGACAGCAGCGACTCTGAATATCCGATTAGAAAGTAAAACTTCTGAGGCGGCATCTTCTGTAGCATCAGAGCGCAAATGATGAGCGTGTTTCCACGGCGTTTGATCACAACCTCGTCGGCCAGGCAACCGTGGAAGGTCCCGAACATGAACTTCCGGATGAAGACGTCCTCCACGGTTCTCTCAGCCGCTCCCTGCTCCCCTTTGAGGTTACCTGTCAGCGCCAGACAAGAAATGTTTAAATTTTTTAGTATTGTCTATTCATCTTTTAAATCTCTTCCGAATTTAAGGGTTTTTTTTTTCTCAAGGTTTTATATAGGGATGCACGATATTGGGATTTTGGCCGATATCCGATATGCCGATATTTTAAAACTCATGTAGCCGATAACCGATATCGA
>NW_015151295.1:11379-15647 GCF_000732505.1 Cyprinodon variegatus | reverse complement strand
TTAAGTGCTGCATAATTATCATACTCTGAGCAGACTGCACAGAATGAAATGGAAATGTAAAAAAAAAAAACATATTTATTTATTTATTCTGTTTTAAGTTTATGTTATGAACCAGAGAGCATGTGCTCTTCAGCGTTGCTCACCGGTGTGCTGAGATAGCCATCCTTTGCGGTGCGCGATTTGATGAGGATGATGCGCTTGCTCGTAGGTCAGCGGTTTGTCTCCTTTGCCAATTCGGATCCGAGCCGCTCGGTTCTGAGAAGAACGAAAAAGCAAGACATGAAACACAAAAGTTCACAAAGTAAGCCAACACAAACCATTCAGTGAGTTTGGGGGCCGTTTCTAGAGCCAATTGTTTGATTTAGACATAAACAGAATATAAAGCGAAGGAATTTCTTCAACAGGGGAAAGAAACGTAATGCATGACTGTGTTTACCTTGCAGCAGACCGCCGTCACATGGAGGCTTCTGCTTTCCAAGGATTTGAACAGAACACTGGAGCGGGCCAGCGCAGCCTGGAGAGAGGGAAGACAGTTGTCATAGAAACGCTTGCAAGGTTTTTATGACCCAAACTCAGAGATAAGGAGAAAAATGTCAATATTATCTAAAGTCTGGCTTCTTTTTCCTCAGGGATAAAAAAAAAAAATAAATTTACTGATTAAATGAAAGGAACTTTATAGACATTTTAAGTTTCCAAAAAAGTTAAAAACAAGTGAAAACAGGGCTTGGTTTTTGGGCCACTCTACAAAGCCTAGAACTCAACGCTATTTTGAGTTGAAAAAGCTTCCTGGATGGGAGGCAGTGGTGGTTCTAGACCAAATGTTCCGGGGGGGGGCACCATGTTTTCATAGGGGCACAGAAAAGCATGAAGCAAAAAAATAAAAAATAAAAAATCAGGAAAGGGATTGAAATACATTAAGAAATCTGCATGAGGTGAAATTTCCACCTCAATAAGGTTTAATTTAAATGATATGTCTTTCAACTGAAAATGTTTAATTTTGGCTTGAAAATATTAATTTGGATTATCTTTAAAATCAAAATAAAAATCCCTTAGTATAGCAAAACAGCAACTCAAAAAATTGTAGCTATATAAATATCTAAAAGATCAAATAAAGCTATTATTTGGAATATTGGGTCAATATAAATTCACAATTTAGGAATTTTACATATTTTTAAATTAATTTAAGTTAAAATTACAGTTTTCTATAAAATCAAAACTCAAGAAAAACTGATCAATTCAGCTGTAAAAATTTTATTATTTTTTTTTTTTTACTGGGATCCTATCTCAACACCCCTGAAGCTATCACCTTATTATTTTTAAATAATTAATAAAACAGAATTTTTTTTAAAGAAAAGGGTGGGAGGTGGTCTTGAAAATTGGAAACAAAGTCCAGTGGATTGTTTTGAACTTTTTTGGATATTTTTACCCAACCTTTGTTGTTTTAATGTTAAATTTATCTGCTGAGACTTCGAGGTCAAAGTAATGCAAAGTAAAAAGTATATATTGTAACTGGAGGCAGTGTAAGCTGCTCTCTTATACATAAATGATACACTATAAGGAATAGTTTTATATAAAAATAGACTCATAATTTATTTAACCTGAATTTATTTTCCTATTTCTATTAATTACGTTGAGACTTTAAAACAAAAGCAACTTGAGCCCAGCTTTGTATTATAGTCTGATTACATCCTGTACCTTAAAATAGTAAAACTCACTACTTAAGCAGCCTTTTTGTCAAATATACACTTTTTAAGGAGACTATTTATTTTGTCTTTTACTCCAATATAAATCTGTTGAAGTAGCGCTATTTTTACTTGAATATATTTTCTGTTGCCCTACCCACCATCACTAGAGAGGAGTAATCATCAGTGATCGGCCTGTGCTGACTCTAAACAGGAGATATTTTCTGATGATCATCAAAATGTCTCTGTGTGATCAGTGGATCCAAACCCAGATTTATTATTTAGGCTTAAAACCTTTTTAAAAAGCAAAACATCTGCAGAACTTTAGGGATTTATGCATTTAACAGGAAGGATGGACACTAAACATACCTCATATATCAGCCGTAATGAAATATAAATGGCAGGTAACAGTACGGCTATTCGAATATTATGATTGTTTTCTATTTTTAAGTGAGGAATAGCTAAAATAAATAAATAAATAAATAAAGTTTCAGGAAGCAAAAGCAGTGAAAGTAGAAAAATAAGAAATCCAGATTTTTGTTAACTCAAGTTTTGGCTTTTACTGTACAGTATAAAACAAACTAAGAACTGTTTTATTTTGAAAATGCTGTTAAAATAAAAAGTGTATTTTTATTTTAACAGCACGATTTTTTTCCATCTAGAGCAAGAACAAATCTATTTAGCAGATATTTCCTCATAATGAATAACTGAGATAATGAGCAAGTTCTATTGATAGGATGGAATTTAAGTTATTTCTCAGTTTTCTTTTGAATAGTTTACATGTTTGAAACAGAAATAGGTAAAATTGTTTCCTTTTAGCAAGACTGTTATTAAACCAGCAGGTTATTACGTCATTATATTGTTTCTTAGGAAGCCATGTGACCAGATGAGCGCACCTTAACATTACTAACAGATCATTAACACCAAATATTAGGTAGACATTTTCCAAATGTTTGACTTTTCAATCATCTTCTTACCAGAAGCCTCGCGCTCCCAGAGTTGTTCAAGGACGCCGCCATGTTTCTGTAACGTTCAAATGTAACCGGAGCTACAGTTAAATAGAAATAAAGAATGCCATTATTTCCCCTCCAGAACTGTTAAAATTAAAATACAAAATAAAATGTTTTTTTCAGTCCCGGGGATGATTACAGCTTGCAAGTAAAAAAGTTATTTCATCCCGAAACTCGTAGCTCAAACTTAGACTTGGAACGTTAACTGATTTGGGGTTCCCACCGGACGGGAAATAACACGTACCAACAGGAAGTGCAATAAATAAATAAATGGTTTTTAAAAACTAGCCTTTTAAGTACATTTAAAAGTAAATAAATAAATAAAAACACGTATATTGCAAGAAATAATAATACAATAACATTTCCTCCATTAAAAACAACTTTTTTTTGCATTCAACTGTTAGTGAAGAACACCAAGCTTTTATTTTGAAACTTAAAAGCCGGAAGTATTCGTATTGTTCTGGAACGAGCAAAACATTTCTAAAGAAGCTGAACTCGTCCCACTTCTCCTCAAACTTGTGTGTCCGGACGGTGTTGTGTTGTCGCTCTGAGGTCTCCTCCGGTTTGTTGGCAGGTGGAACCGTTGAGCGGAGGGATGGCGTCGCGGCTGGAGATGACAGAAATGTATGACAACGCTCTGCTGGGGATCCTGCAGCACGTTGGAAACATCCAGGACTTCCTGCAGGTCTACTTCGGATTTCTATACCGAAAAACGGACTTTTATCGGCTGCTGTCTGGTCCCAACGACAGGATGGGCTTCCCTCCAGGAGTGGCGGAGAAGATGGTGCTGAAGGTGAAGAAGTTAAATAACTGCCTTTAAATTTGTATAAATGAGCAAGAAAATCAAGAAGGACACATAACATTAAAATTAATAAAACATTTTTATATTGAAAAGTTTATTTATGGACTTTTTAGGCCGTTTGAAAATACTTACAGTTATTGTTGCACTGATACCGATACCAGTATCGTTCAGGGCCCTGATGCAGCACTAAAATGGTGATATTGGTATCGGTATCGGCGAATACCAACTAATAGAGCACCGATACCATTTTCAGAGCCAAAAGAGCCATGATGGCAATTATTTTACATCCAAGTAGTTTGCAGTTCTTCATATAGACACACACACACATCCATTTCAAACAGATGTTATCGGTATCTGTCTGATCGGTCAGTTAACTGAGTTAGCTACAAAGTCCACTATCTAGTCCCCGCTCTATGCAGTGATTGAGGGAAGGATTTAGGTGACGTTCAGACACAGTAAGCTTGTATCAGATATGAAAACAGCAACTTTTAAGCAAAGCTCTCGCATGTGCATTTTTTTTTTAAGTGTAGAGGGCGGGTCTTTTAAAAGATTTGAGAAAATCCTCCTCAATACCTTTAAGTGTTTATAAAATAGTTAGAAAAAGCAACCTTTGCTTTCTGCCCTCCGTGTTCTCTGGACGGCATCTTATTTATTTTTCTAAGAAGGTTCTGGTCCATCTGGTCAATATTGAGGTTCCATATGTCGTGATGATCATCGCCCTCTTGTGGTCTGGAGTAGGGATGCACGATATAATCGGCCCCCTATCGGTATCGG
>NW_015151295.1:8819-10708 GCF_000732505.1 Cyprinodon variegatus | reverse complement strand
TGCGTTTTTTCTAAACTGCACAACATTTCTACTTTGTTGTAAAATCATGTATTTACGCGCTTTTTGCATCCCTGGAACGCGGTACGTTTCTGGCTTTATCATATATGTCCCATTTGATGATCTGTTGCTGTCAGGCTGGACTGAATATTAGGTTAGCATAACTGAAACAAACTTTATTAGGCAGCACCTTTTATGCTCCAAAAACAGCTTACTCTGGTATATAAACATTAGCCGTATGTTGTTCAGCCTTAAACACATCTGCTGTAATTCCACAGGTTGTCTTCCAGTTTTTTTTATTTAGTTTTCACCATGTTGACATTCTGAGAAGCTTTTCTCTCGGTGCTGCAGAGATGCGGCCCCACAGCAGGATGCTGCCACCACTGTGCTTCATCGCATGGATAATGCGCCACAGAAGGCATTCGTTTTTAGACATGTTGAATTTTAAACCCAAAGTTTCTGTTTAGTTCTCAACTTTCTTTGCTCAGCTTTGTCGTTCAGGAGGATGGCCGTTATTCTGTTGGCTGGTCTCACATTTATTTTAATCAAAAAACACTGAGATGGACTTGATTGAGTTATTAGATTACTTTTGATGACATTGGATTGTATTTAGGGGTTTTAGAGTCAGGAGAGGTTTTTAAACTTTGTGTAACACTATTAACATCTGCGGCTGTACGGCAACAAAAGGTGGAAAGAACCCTAATAATGTCTTCTAAAGGACTCTGACGAGCTTCCTTTTATCTTCAGACATTTAGGATGTTTGAAAAGCTGGCCGAGCAAGACAGAGAGCGAGCGCAGAGCGGGAGGAGAAACGAGGCTCCGCGTGTTCCTCCTGCAGCCCAGGAGCTGGAGGTTACCTCTGAGCCCGGCGAGGCAGCGGCGGAGCAAAGCGGCACGGAGCCGCCCCAGATGGAGAGCGCCCCCTCTGATGGAGGAGAAGTTCCCGCTGCAGCAGCCTCAGATGCTCCTGTCAGATCAGAAGATGGCAGCAGCGATGGAGCAGGAGCCCAGGGAGGCGAAGCAGCATCCAGCTGCACAGCAACAGCAGACAAGTGAGTTAGTATTTAATTAGTGAGAAACGGGGGGGTTAAAAAAAAAAAAAAAAAAAACTTCAAGGTGTATTCTTCTGTAATTATTTAAAAATCAATTTAACCGCAGGGTTTCCTCGTACAGTGTGAGTTCACAGCTCAAGATGCATGTTCTCACACTGTGCGACCCAATGTTCTGATGCGATCTACCTGCTCACACTGTACGTCTAAAAAAAAAACGTCGGACTCAGCTCCACAGTGAGATGGCGCTACTCTGACTTGTCTATCCGGAAGCTAAACGAGTAGAAGAGGAATATGAAGCTCACTAGAGAGAAAAGCGCTGCCTTGGCAATTTGTGCAAAAAAAACAATGTATTTAGACAAAGACGTGGCTGAGCAAACATGGCTACTACAGTCTGTCAATTTTACAGAAAGAACTCCATTTCTCTCATTGCACCCCCGCCATGCTTCTGTGTTTACATCTGAGAGGAAGAAGAAGAAGAAGAATCCTTGTTTCCGCACTGAGCCATTTGCCGACAGCCGACTGAAAATCAAACATGTTTGAGTTTCTCCCAACCTTAGGATTCGTGATGGGGAGGTGGTCGTTAGAGGCTGATCGCCTCTCATTACACCCTGTATACTAAACCACAAAATCGAAAAATTCTCACACGACTGGAAAGTCGGCCTGAAAAGGGCAAAAAATCGTACAGTTTGAGACCAGCTTTAGGAGTATGGAGAGCCGTTTTATTCAAAATTAAATACAATAAAAGCATCTTTTTTCATACATATTCTGTAAAATAAATACATGTCTCCTTTAAATAGGGCAAATGGAACTTTAAAAATGCATTTTAATTTTGCATTAATT
>NW_015151295.1:3515-6666 GCF_000732505.1 Cyprinodon variegatus | reverse complement strand
GTTTATTTTAAGGTATTTTATTCATATCAAAAAAAGTTTTAACTTAAAAATGAATTAATTTTCTAATATATTTATCAATATTTTTAAAGATAATGTTTTCATCCAGTCTGTTGGCGTTACAAACTCTTCCATTTCAGTTGAAGCTCTCACTGGAAAGAGAAAACTCCGCCCCGTCATTTAAATATAAGAACAAGAAATAAAAGACAGAAATAAAAAGAGCCTGAAAATAGAAACAGTTAAAAAAAATAAATACCTGAAAATGATTGAAACTATGAAAGTGTCACAAAATAAAACACCATTATGAATGTTTATGTAGTATTTTCTAGTATTTCATGAGTACAAGTTATTTTTAATGTAATCATTTCTATTTTTTTATGTATTTAATAATGAATGTAATGGCTCTCCATACAGGGCAGCTGAGTTGCTACTGGTCGTCTCATGTTGTCAGTAAAAGTAGAGAAACAGAAAAAGCTTTAACTTTACAGCAGCGAGCGACGTCCCAGTCGGACCTGTTTGGTGGAAGAAGAGTTTCCAGAGAACCGTTTTCTGAGACGCTCAGCTGAGATACAGAGGCCGTTTCTCAATATGTGTACTTGTGAGTTCTCGTGTACTCGTGAAACGTTATCAGCCTCAGGCCTAGTACTGTTCCAATTCACAAGAACAAGAAGACAGAGAACGGACAAAGTCCCCGGATGTTGTTCTCTCCTCTCCCTATTTACCCAGCATGCATCAGAGCAGCAGCTTCCAATGGAGCGCTCACAGAGCTCAGAGTATTAAGTTAGAAGTTCTCTTTTCTGTTGCCATTGTTCAGTAAAAGTATGTTTTAAGATCATTTAAGGTGAGAAAATTATATGTTTAAGAGGCACTATATGGTTCATTTAGTGATTTAGTGTGTCATTTAAAAAAAAAGTTCCAGTGTTGAGAGGAATGTGGCAACCAGCGGAGCTCCGAGGCTAACGGCAGCCAGTATGAAGGTTATTTTGTTTCAACACTTTGTGTTTTGTAAGTGTGAATTTGTAGAGAGAGTTAAAGTCTAAGTTTTGTATTTGTAGAATAAAAAAAAAATAATCATCATTCGTCAATCATGCATAAACGAGGCGTATTTTCATAGTTTCTCTCCAAACTGTTTCAAAATCGACCCTAACAGATTTTCGCATTTCTGAATTCTCCTGAATGGTGCCTGACTATATACGAGTGAATAAAGTGAATGAATATGTATATTATTTCAACCGTTGCGTATATTAGCTGTGACATATGAATCAAGATGCTATGGCTGAAAAAAATTTGATTGACAGATGACCGTTGATCTATGATTGGCCGAATTTAGGCGTTCAGGCTGACGTATAACTAACTGGCCTCCTGCCCAATTTAACTTTTGGGACAATATCGTCTGATAAAGAGAACATTCATATACATGTTTAAGCCAAAGGGTTTGACATTTAAATATGACTTCCTTACGACTTTAAATGCAACTTTTTTTTTTTTGCTGAACATTTTTAAAGAAAAACAGAAACACTTTAGAACAAATATAAGGGAAAAAATTCAATAGTTTACAAAAATCAGTTACACCTTAAGGTATAAAAAAAAACTTAAAATATATTATTCTTATTTCTCTAAATTAAAAATAAAGAAAAAATCCACATGAATGAGACTTGAGTTGTTTCCTGACAACGAAACAAGTTTCTATCTTAATGTTGTGGCTTGATTTGGCTCAAAGAATATGATTGAGTCAAATAAGTGTTTAATAAAAAAAAACAAAAAACAGTAACGTAACAAAAATGAAATAATTTCACAGAGTGTTTTATAAAGGGTACAGGACTCAACTTCTTTCTCTGGGAAAACTAAACCTCCTCACAGCCCTTCCTGTCTATGGACTCACACTGCCCTCTACTGGTAGCTTTGTGCTACAGCATTACCTCTCATGTTCAGGATCTGCCTGTGGCGATCAGAGGATGGAGAGGGATTTTCTCATTAAGCTTCCAGAGTTTCTCCTAAAAGGCTGATGGGTAAAACTTGCAAACATTCTCTGTTTATATCAGTTTGATCAGAATGTCTAAAGGTTTTAAAGGCTTGTTTAGTTTGAGCTCAAAACAGTTAATGATTCCCTAAATATTTAGATAATAAACGTTTGTGTCTTAATATTTTATATGGCACTCAGTGAAATACTATTTCAAGCCAATAGTGTTATTGGAATCCAGGACCTTATTACCTTTGTAACATTCAAATAATTTGGATATTTTGATGGCAAAAATTAATATAAATGTAACAAGAGACGCCAACTTGCCTGAAAATATTAAGAAAAAAAACAAAAGTGCTTCTTTAAGAAATTCATGAAAAACACTCTGAGGGTGAAAGAAAGATTAACCTTTGAGGCATTAATGCTGATACTGGTACTTACATTTTTTACTTTATAAACCTAAATATAATTGTTAACCAGGCTTATTAACTTTTTAGCTTTACTTTTTAATTTTTACCTTTTTTCCCTCTTGATTTGTTAACTTTTTTTCAACTTAATTTAAAGTAGGTAATATATCATTGAAGGGCTCATCTAATTGGTCAAATGCCAAAATAAGCTGTACAGCCATGTAGCAGCATCTATCCCAAAACTGCTGATATTTGGAATTTCTGCTTTAATTGTAAAATTTGAAACAGTGTTTTATATATTTGGTCATTAAAAAATGCAGTTCTCCTTCCAAAAATCGCACGTTTTATGTTTTTACACACTGTAATTACACACTATATATAGATAGTTAAGTAGAAAAAAGATGCCTGAGGACGGCGGGTCTATCTGGATAACCGTTTGTCCAATCAGGGAGCTTCTTAGCGCTTTGGAAAGGTTTTCCTCTACAGAATCCAAATATATGCATCAATTTTAGATAGACAGACGATGTCTATCTAAAATCACAGGTGAGATTAAAAAAACGTCTTCTGGATTTATGTACAGGTGCAGTTTCCAAATATGGGCATGCTGTAGTACCGTAATACAGAGAGAAGAAGAATCATTCAGCGCCGCTACATGGGTTGTTGAAACGAGGTCCACTGAAACATAAACTGGGTGATAAAGTGCTTTCTGGCAGTGTTGGAGCTGTGGTCAGTGGAAATTAGAATGAAGTAGATTATTCTGTAGAGTCTAAGGTGAAGATCTGGACAT
>NW_015151295.1:0-1128 GCF_000732505.1 Cyprinodon variegatus | reverse complement strand
AGAACAGGAATGTTTAGAAGTCCAGGAGTCTGAAGCCTGATCAGGGATACCGATCAGAACAGGAACAGGCTGGTCCAGGGTTCCAGGAGTCCACAAAAAGCTCAGGAAGAACATTCAGATGGGAACAGGCAAGCTCAGGGGTTGAGAGGCAGAACAGGTCAGGATATCAGGAACAGTGTTGTATAGTAGCTACTGTACTTAATTATATTTTGGAGTACTTTATACTTTCCAAGAGTATACATTTTTTTGAGAACTTTCACACTTACTTCACCACATTTACGAACTTAATTGATTGCATACTTTTACTCTGATACATTTTCAATGTTTGGTTTAGATACTACAGTAAGTAAAAAAACAAAAAAAAAACGAGCAAGAGAGCGAGAGAAACGCAAGTGTTTTGACCCCACCTACTGACTACAAAGTCGGGTCTTGCCTGGGCTTGTTCATCAACACCGATAGGATGTAGATTGGTCACTAGGCACTATTGTGAAATCTTGAGCAAAAGATTATCTGTATAAATTAGTGCTGTCAAACTATCGCATATTATCAACAGTTAACTCGAGATTAATCGGAAATTAATCGCATATTTTATCTTTTTTTTATTTATTTTATTTGGCCATTTAAAAAAGCAATAATGCAAACATGTAAAAAATACATGCTTATACAAAAAGTTTTTTTTTATTATCATTATTTTTCAAGCACTTTCAAGAAACTAGAATAAAAGTATCCTGGTTTAAATTCTACATTTTAAATTAGGCGTTATGCTTCCATCAAAACTTTACAAAACTACAGAACAGTAAACAGTACTTCAAAGTACTCTATAAGCTTAAGTTTTTTCTCAAACATAGGACAAAAATAAAGATGTACTGTTAAAATAAAGTGCACATTCCATTATGAAATACAGATTTAATTCAAATGAAATTAAGTTATTCACAAAATAATAAATAAATCAAACAAAATTACAATAACAGGGCTTTGCAGGCATCTCAGTAACATAACATTTTACATGTAGAACATTTTCAAAATGCTTTAATATTCCTTTGGTCTGAACAGGAGCTGCAGCAGCAGTGCAGTCCACATGACTTAGTTCATTTCTTTGTCTTGGTGGCACTAAGCCAGTGAGATGCT
>NW_015151294.1:365168-367270 GCF_000732505.1 Cyprinodon variegatus | reverse complement strand
AAACAGACCGATTAAAACTTTTTTCACTGGATATACATTAATGTATGAGACAGGACAAATCTGAATTTTCTGACCACATGCCACTGCTCAGGAGGAAACCGTCAGTTCTCCTCTAGACTTCATCCCCATCATAGGGTGAGCCAGAAGGTGAGTGATGGATCCTCCCTGGGTTCACGCCCACCACCAAACTTCCTAGCAGACATGACGCTGAATCTGCTGCAACTGTAAACCTTTTTCTTTCTATTTATTATGTTTTTTGGGGGGTTGTTAGCATCATCGCCTTTGGGGAGCAGCTTTAACTGATGCTTCGTCATGCCCATGAAATGATGCACAAGCATCATTACGCCGCCGTACGTTACACATAAGTCAGGCTGCTGTTGGACATAAGATCCGGACTAGTTATGAATACTCTATGTATACGCCCAAAACTGAAAAATACATAGAAAGTTCAGCGTCTGCCAGCGTTTTAGGAGATTCTTGGACATCAGGCATGCGCTGGCTTATTTGACACGGTGTGACAGAGCCCTTGGTTGTTCGTTGTTGGTGGCTGAAGCCATCTGTACCTTTACTCCATGCAGCTTACCCCTTTGCTTCTTGTTCCATGCCATGTCCTTTAAATATATTGAATTTGTGATTTCATTTTTATCAAGACTGACTGTGTTCCTGAGATCCTGTCTGCAGTTTTGGTTCTGCAACAATTTTTAGACCATGGTAAATTAATCCATTAAATTCAAATTAATAAGAAATTGATGAGTTGTCAAAGATTTGAAAGAAAGCAGTTGCACTACTGAAAACATGAAAAATAATTGTTATTTTTTCTAATTCATGGTTGATATTTTGAACTCAGTCCTGCTCTTCTCTATCGATATCCATAAAGAACTTTGGTACACTCCGTTTCCATGGAAACTTTGATTTTTCAGCCGTACCTGATCCCGGGCACTGAAGCTTCATATAAACTTTAACTTTGAAATCAAATATTTTGTTTCATTCAGAACAAACAACTAAAGCAGCTTCCATTATTTATTTTTAATCTTTTCGCAACAACGATGGGTTTTTTTTCCTCAATGTTAAATTAAAAAGCACAGGAGAAATGAAGAAATGCTCTAAATTCCACAAGTTTAATTCTTGTTTAGGTATAATTTTGATCAGGTTTTTCAGGACCCAAATGCATAGATGAGTTTTGCTGATTTAATAAAGACTGACAGGCAGCTGAGGTAAAAATCTTCACTCATCTCTTAATTGTGCCTTCTTCCCCCTTCTGTCCCTCTGCTGTCTTCTTCCTAACTCCCTTATTGAAGTGGGAAGTTAGATATTCTGGAGGATAATTTTGGATCTTGCAGGACCAGACGGGCCTCCATATGTGCATCTGGGTCAAATCAGGCTTGGTGGCCACCGAGGAGGAGGCACAATGGAAACAACCTGATCATTTGCCAAAACTGTCGCAGTTGTTAATGCATTTCTCCCTCACAACCATTTAAATCAAAACCAAAATTGGCTTAAACAATAGAACTTCCAGACTGTATCTACAGTGTATTCCAGATGGAGAGGAACCCCGTCTCCATCTCAGAGTGAGACGTACCTTATGTGCTGATGCGTGGATTAGGCACAGGCTGTCTGGTCGTCTATCAAACCACTACAGGCTTTAGGACTCAGAGACAGCCTTCAGGTGAGTCATCATCACCAGCTTTGGATGAACCCTGACGCAGTTTGCACCTGAACAGGAGAATACACAAACTTTAAGAAGGGAAAATAAAAACACTTCTTATTTAAACAGCCTCACTGTTAAACAACCTGTTTTCATTTAGATGTATGTGTGTATACACTGTGTGTGTGTGAATGAATATTGGATAAAATAAAAAGTTTAACAGCAAGGTTACTCTACTTTAAGTTAATTTTATTAGCAATGGAGGTAAAGTTGCTTGAGGACCCAAATGCAGAGATGAGTTCAGCAAAAACTCATCTCTGCTTGGGAAATTGAGGCAGACATCCAAAAATGCAAAAATACAAAATATAAAGAACCAAAAAACATCAGGGGAAACTCACCAGAGATGAGGAAGCAACTAAAACCTACAAGAAAACAGCAGCGAGTGACTGCAGAGGTG
>NW_015151294.1:363214-364539 GCF_000732505.1 Cyprinodon variegatus | reverse complement strand
CTGAATTGTCTGAAATAAATTCCTATTTATTCAACCTTTTTTTCCAAAAAGGATATTCTCCGGAAAAAAAAAAAAAAAAACTACTTTTGATCATTTTCATCAGTTATCTATCCATAAAAAGGAGATTAAAGAAGAAAACAAAAATCAATACATATATACACGTATATGGGTTGATTGCAATGATGGAAAAAGAATTTAAGTTTATATCCTGTTTCAAAGTTTTGTTTTTTTTTGTTCATGTGGATTCTTGGTAGCTTGTGTTCATCACAGTGATTAATTTTTTTTTTATTGCAAAAAAAGAATATACAAGAACACTATAGATTCTATAGTGTTCTTGTATATTCTTTTTAATAATTATATAGTATAGAACATTATTAATTACAAACAGATACAATATCAAAGGGCTTTATAAAACAGAGCAATTTTACAATGTCAAAATCAAATCTGTACTCGTTGTTTCGCAAATCTTTAAGGGCAGTTATGATTTTAATGGTAGAGTGATTAATCTGACAGGATGCGACAGGGTTGATTATCCAGCCGTCACGCTGTGGAGCCGAGTGCAAACTGACAAACCATCTGACTGCTGCTGACTCACAAACGCATGACGACTCATTCTGTGGGGATAGAAACCCTAAAAGCCATCGGGAAGACTTCCCATCTGCCCACCTGTTAAATGGAAATATTCCCAATCAGGATTCTGGCTTTCACATGGATTAAAAGAATTAAACCAGAATAACGTCAGCTGGGTTCAATTGGATAGGAACCAATCTGTCTCTATGATTTGACTGAACTGACTCTGTTAACTGCCTTAGGATGATAAAGGTTGTTAAATTAGCGCTATATAGATAAACTCTGTCACTGTAGTTTATTTTAATCGTGCATCATACAGTGCTGTGAACAAGGGTTTCTCCTCTGTGTTTGGAAAATTTAATTTCTTATTTCATGTAATAATTTATGCAATTTACTCATTATAAAAGTTTTCACTCCACCTGTTTCACCTGCAAGGCCCCGCAACTCCTGAGCGAGGATGTTTATAGACCAGACGTAGCTTCTTCCATAACAAACCAGATTCTTTCTCAAGGTTTATTCATAACATGTTACTGTTTAACCAACGTGTCTGTAATTTGTTTTAACTTTCCATTATTCTAAGTAAGGGAAACAAACTGTCCAGATCAGAACAGGGTTGATTACCGTGCAATAAGGGCCGTATGATAAACTGTTCTCTTTTGGCAAAGATCAAAATAAAGTGCAGACTGAGTGAAATCCATCAATCTTTACCATCAATCCATCAATCATACTTTCTTCCCACTACAATTTGGCGTTGC
>NW_015151294.1:358642-361080 GCF_000732505.1 Cyprinodon variegatus | reverse complement strand
ATTTCCTAAATCCGCCCCTGAGTGGAGCAAATGGTTAAATTCTGATGTGGAAAATAGAAAATATATAAATGAGCATAAAGGACTGTAGGGTAAACATAGCCCTAGTTTGCTTAGAGCAGAGTAAACCTTTCTATATTGCAACAGGTTTAATAGAATTTAAAAACCATCTGTTCTTTTCTTTAAACATTACTTTTATCCTCAACAATAAATGTGGACTTGAAATGTGACAAAATGCGAAACAGTTTAGTTTCTGTCAAAACCTTTAAAAAAAAAAAACTAACAAGAAACAAGGAGTTTGCAGCTCAAACTTTGCTAAGATGTTTTTATCTGCTTTCCAGAAAAGTCTTTGCTGTGAGTCTCTGTCATATAAACAGGCTTATTTTAGACCCAAAGACATGAATCCACTCTGAGGTGAGTCATGGTTTCTGGCTGCCAGGCTGAGCGGCTTCACTTTATTTCTCCATTTAGAGTCCTTCATCTAAAGGAAACAGGGATTTCTACTTTAGCTGTTTGTTGTTTTTTTAAATGAAAACATCTCTTGGATCATAATGAAGGTCTCATTTCACTGAAATCCAGTAGAGATTAAAAAGGCAGGAAACTCTACAGTACCTGACAGAGATCTTAGTTACACAACACTGTCGGCTTTTTACGCTGACTTTGTTCTTTTCTCTCTTTCATATTTTTCACTGGAAAAAATCAAAATCTAGATAAGTCATTTTTTCTTAAAATAAGTGCATTTCTTCTTAAATCCAGGAGATTAAAGAGATATTTTACCAATGGAACAAGACAATTTAGATTTAAAATAAGAAAACACAATTGCATTGTCTTATTCCAAGTGCATATTATCTAATTATCTTATTTTAAGTGTAAAAATACTAATTCCATTGGCAAATTATCAATTTTACCTATTCAAATCAAGGGTAAATACACTTAATTTAAGACATTTTTACTTATTTCTAATTGATGCATTGGTGGCAGCATTAAACATGTTTGCACCCTTCGATGTTGAAGAGCGTTTTCAGGAACAGAGAAAAATAACATGACAAATAATTATTCTCATTGAAATTATTCATTGAAATTGACTAGAGTTGTTTAAACTAAATTCATTTTTGTATACACTTGTGTATACAAAAAGAAAAAATAAATCTAAGTGTCAGGAACCAATGGACAATGGACACCATTTATTTTAGTTTCACTCTTAGACCTTCTATTTCACTGCTGGCTAAGCGACTGTGGTTAAAAATACGTCAGAAAAGATCTCCTGCTGCAGCTTTAAGGCATAAAAAAAACAAAAATATTTCTTTTTTTTTTTCCAATTCTTCTCTCTCTCCTCTTTTCTCTTTTTTTTTCTTTTTTCCTTTTTCTTCTTCTGTTTTTCTGCTCTATTTACATTGCAGTGTCCATATAAACTGTAAAACTCCCTGCATAATTATAATAAAGCAATTTATATGCATAAAACAAGTGGAGCAATATGGCAATAGCCGTACTGCTCCACTTGTGAAAGTAAAATCTGTTGGGCTCTTTTTGGCATCAAGATAATTATTCTTATTGCCACATTGCCAGAGAGGACACTGTAAAAAATAAAAAAACGTTTATGTTACATGTTTAAGAGAAATATTTGATCTTAAATGATGAGTAAAGCTGTTTCGTTCATCATCAGATTGGTGATGTTTTGGTGATCTTCTCCCATAGATTCTGGTTGTTAGTGGTCCATGTTCAGCAGCAGCTCCTCTCAATGCTAAAGATTGGAGCATCCTGTGGAGCAGCACCAGAGCAGAAAGCAGCTTTATTTGCTCACCGCCTCCTTCCCCAGCGCTGACGTCACAGTCTGACAGTTTATAGAATTATTTAGCGACAGGCTAGGCTAATAGCATGCAGCGAGGCTAATGCTTTATTCTGCTTTCCCTGCTTTTTTTTTTTCAAACGTCAGGATCTGAGCCAGCATGGATAAAGACAGATAGGACTGATTTAAAGAGAGGTTTATTTTTCCCCAAACACTTGAATGCATCATAAACCCCTCCTCTAATCTATTTTCTTAAACACAACAGCAACCAACAAACGAAACATGGTGATAGCAGCTGTTTCAGCTGAGTGATATACGGCAGCAGGTTGGATTTCATGCCGATGAACAAAAGATGTATGTATATATATATATATATATACACATACACACACACTACCGTTCAAAAGTTTGGGGTCACCCAAAGTTTTTTGTGTTTTTCTGAAAAGTCACACTTATTCACCACCATATGTTGTGAAGTGAATAGAAAATAGAGTTAAGACATCGACAAGGTTAGAAATAATGATTTGAAATCAGATTTTTTTTTTTTTTTACATCAAATTTTGTTTTGGTCAAAGAATCCTCCATTTGCAGCAATTCCAGCATTGCAGACCTTTGGCATTCTAGCTGTTAATTTGTTGAGGTAATCTGGAGAAAT
>NW_015151294.1:355401-357320 GCF_000732505.1 Cyprinodon variegatus | reverse complement strand
TTTTATATATAAAAACTGAGCCTGGTTCTGCTGGAGGTTTCTTCCTGTTCAAAGCGAGTTTTTCCTCTCCACTGTCGCTACAAGCATGCTTAGTGTGAGGGATTGCTGAAGAGTCAATGAGTCGATGCAATCAGCTGGTTTTCCTTAGATAGAAAACTTTGAATCAATCTGACTGGCTGATCTGGTGAACTGGAAAGTGACCTGAGATGACATGATGGGAATTTGAGCTATAGAAATAAACTGAATAGAATTGAACTGAATTGAAATCTCTAACTGTCCAACTGCACCACCAAATTCAAATTAAAAATGTTTTTTGGGTTGATTCATTTCCCTCCTGACTGTTCATCACGGGTTGAACTTGTTGCATCCAACTTTGTTGAAGCTCTACAAACAGACGACTGATGCATCATCAAGCCAAATGCCAAATATTTCTTGGAATTGCCTGTTTTGGAGCCGTTTCCATTGTCCTGCACAGCCAGCCATCTGGCACATGAAGTAAGGACTCTGCAGCAGTCAGCTGGAAAACCGGATAAGACTTCCTGGTGAGAACTGATACATTATCAGGAGCTTAAAACAAGCGCATATGAATTCTAATGAAGCCCAGATAATAGTGGGTTGTGGGAGAACAGTGTAACTTTCCAAGGGAATTGATCGCTGATTAACATTGATTTAACAGAAAGTTCATGCTTTACATTATTTGCATTGATCTCTCCTTCGGCCTCAGTGGAGAGACAAAATCCAGGCACACATTTCGATTAAAAAATTATATATAACAGAGGTTCTTTAAACAAGGGGGGGGTGCACTTGCCTGAGGACCCAAATGCAGTGATGAGTGAAGCAGAGATTAGTCAAAAACAGTAAAATACTTAGAACCAAAAACCAGCAGACATCAGGGTAAACTCACATGGGGAGCCAGAGACGAGGAAGCAACAAGCAACCAGTGACTGAACATGATAGAATGGAAGAATGAACAAAGACCAGGCTAATCAGAAGATATGGAGCAGGTGTGGATGGAGGAGACCAGAAGGGAGCTAAGGGGATGGAGACAGGCACAAGGGGGCAACAGAGATCAACCAAAGCAAAGACCGCTTAAACAAGCATAAAATGGAAAATAAACCAAAGATCAGCAAAACAGAACAACTGATAAATAAAAACTCAGTCCCAACAGCAGAGAACCATAACAGGTTCATATCCAATGATTTACTTATTATAAATGGCTTTAGATGAACATTTTCTTTATTATAGCTTGAAAGATCCCCATCAGCACAACCCGCCTGTATGTTAAAATAGAGAGAAGCACCATGGCGGTGTTTCCTCGCAAGCAAGACATCTGCCACAAGACAACTGGTTTTCACACCAGTCAGTCCATTAATGAGAACATCATAGCCATCACACAAAAAATCTTAGATTTTTTCATATCAAAATAGATATGATTTAAACCTTTATTATTCTTTACTAATTTATTGGGTTGTTGGCAAGACACAGTCTGGATGGAGTAATGAATGGGTAACAGTAGAGAAGCTGCAGAGAGGTCTGTTAAACTGCTGCTTCCTGGGTGGTCAGGGTTTTAGAGGACTCAAAGGTTCTGAAACAAAATATTAAGTTAATGTCATGTTTGGCTTAAGGTTCCTAACCCACATGCAGAAAACACTGAAGCAGGAGAAAAGTACAAATGTTTATTGAAATAATTCTGTACAACAAAAAACAGATCCAGGGGTTAATCAGATCAAGGACTTGGTCACGAGTGGGTTCACTGCAGAGGGGGACAGAGGAGTTAGTGGATGTCCAGGTAATTTGCAGGATGAGAGTGAGCAGGGCTGTACCTGTTCTGGAGTTTGGGCAGAGCGGCTGAGGGAGGAAACCTTGAGGGTCCAGAGGCTGACGGCAGGCTGAGGGCTTGGCGGAGGCAGAGCTTGGTT
>NW_015151294.1:350481-352498 GCF_000732505.1 Cyprinodon variegatus | reverse complement strand
TATGTGATAAAATGAGCAATAGTTCCAGGACCAGTTCCAGAATCAGTGATATTCTCCCGTAATGTTATGTTCAGCTACAGTTTTCACAGCAGTGAGCTGAGCACCACTACCAGCTCAGCTACAGCCGTCCCCAGATGAGACCATGTCTGTGTTAAATACTGAAAGTGTATCTGCTGGGACAGCGGGGATGGCTGACTGTTCTCCCTAAGGCTTGTGGAGGTTCCACGCTGCTGCAGAACCCAACCAGGCAGGCACAGTCTAAGATCTAAAGCCTCTCTTGGGAAATCTGAGGATCATGAGTTAGAGAAGCTTCTTGGGACCAAACTGCTGACAGAGAGGACTCTGCCACAGACACTGCATCACATCTAATTAGACACCAAGGAAAGCTGGGTGTGATTCACAGAGCGAGGAATTTTCACATGTGACTGGCTACAAGTTTCTGTCACTGAATCTAGATAAGGATTATAAAACAGGATGAAACAAGTCCAGCAATGGAGGATGATAGTTTGTGTTTTCTCAAGTGAAAAACTTTCTTAATCCAAGTCTAATCCAAGTAAAGAAAGAAAAAAACTTTTATAGAAAATACCACTGATGTCATTGTGCAGTGGGAGGAGGAAGCTCTGCTGTTATTCCTTCTAATGTATAAATAAAGCCTCCATAGTAGAGATTAATATGTGCTGAATGCCTTCTGGTGCTAAATTAGGATTTACATCAGAAGCAGAGCTGAGCCACCGATTATGGCTGAGAAAATGTCTTATTTACCCCCTTTCTGCTGATGGATGGATGGATGGATGGATGGATGGATGGATGGATGGATGGATGGATGGATGGATGGATGGATGGATGGATGGATGGATGGTGAACCCGCCGACCAACCAATGGACTAGTTGATCTAATTCTATGACTTCCAAAGATCGGATCTTCTGTCAGATCTGATGTTACTTTCAGCTTTGATCATTTGGGACGTTGTTATAATTCATGTTGATCATGAACTTTATAAGAACGTGAATAAAAACTGATCCTGGGTTGGCTGTAGGTCGGTAGGGTGCTGTACTTTCTTCCCCTCCTCCTCTGGCCGCATCAAATGCTGTCATGATGTTTTTAAGAGATCTGACCCACATGCAGGAAACCACTCAGAGAAGCAGAGTAAGAGTTGAACAGGTTTATAGAAATAATCAATAAGGTTGATCCAGGGTAACTCAGAGAGCTGGTGAACCGGAACTGGAAGTGAGAAGGGACGTTCAGAGGTTAGTTCAGGGTCCGTGGGAACTTTGGACAACATCTTGCAAAAAATCAGAGATGAGCGGGACTCACGTTAGCAGAAAAAGGTTCTCTTCCCAGAATCCGGTGGGTGTGGGTTTGTCCAGAGATTGGGGGGCTCGTTGGAAGGCGGACAGGTTTTAGGTTTGGTTGGTTCCTTTAGGAGCAATGGAGCGGACTACCACTAAGATTTCCAGGAGAACTTGAACGGGTCGTGTGGAGATTTATCCCCTGCTCAGTGTGAAGCTCCAGGGGGAGAAGGTCAAAAATCCAGTTTGCAGGATGAATTCCTGCTGAAAAGGCAAAGGCGAAAACAAGGTTAGATCTCAGAGAGACAAAGACTCAGTTTGACTCAGCTAAACTCAGCTTGGCTAGGGTACCCAAAACTAGCAAACACTCTGCCAACGAGGTAGTGGCAGTCAGCAGCTTAAGAGTCCTCAGTAATGAGCACAACCAGCCGCAGGTGTGTGGGAGGACCAACGAGAACAGGGCGCCACCTGGTGGTTGAGGGAGGGAACACAAAAAACAAACACAGCCCACACACACTGGATTCCTAACAACATTAGCATTATTCTGCTAATGACTTAGACAAACGTTATGGTCATTCTGCATATGCAGAGTGCATAAGAAAGAAAGTTTTGTTTGTAAAGCTTTCTGAAAGTTTGATCACTGCTGCTTGGTAATGAAAAAGATCATTTCCATCTACAGCAGTGATCAAAGTGTAAACAGTGTGGGAGAGACATGGTGCAAAAAGGCA
>NW_015151294.1:346625-347906 GCF_000732505.1 Cyprinodon variegatus | reverse complement strand
CCTGTCTTTGCCTAGGGCCCCACATTTCCTAAATCCGCCCCTATTTTCAGGAAAAGCTGCAAAGCAGTTAATCCTCCTAATGTTGAAAACCTTTTATTTGTAGATATATGTCTCTGTGCTGCCAGAACCGATAGGATGTTTGAAATTATAATCAAGCTGCAGTTTTAATGCACATCATTCGCTGTCAGATCGCCTCCCTCTCCATGGGTCTGCATGCTCTGCAGCCATTGGCTGAACATGTTGCATTCAGAGCAGTTCAACAGGCTGCCTCGCTGTGATTGGCTGCTCCGCCTGGGAAGCAGGCATAAAACTAAAGTGTGGGAAGCTGTTGGATAAAGAACAGCAGAGCAGCGGATGGAGAAGAAGGAGCAGAAAGTGGCCCCAAAACTGAAATAAATTAAAAGTTAAATCGAGGAGGAAAAGTGATCTGCAGGTGTGAAAGGATCAGGAAAGAGATCAGAGAAGCTTTGCTGGACTTTTCTTCAGCAGGAAAAGCAGAGATCATGTCTCTGGAGGTGAAGGAGAAGACGCAGGTGCGCGTGGTGTTTCTGGGGGCAGCGGGGGTCGGTAAGACGGCTCTGATCAAACGCTTCCTGCAGGACACCTTCGAGGTGAAACACAGGCGCACCGTGGAGGAGCTGCACAGCAAGGAGTACGACATCGGAGGGGTGAAAGTCACCGTGGAGATCCTGGACACCAGCGGCAGCTACTCCTTCCCCGCCATGCGCAAACTCTCCATCCAGAACAGCGACGCCTTCGCCCTGGTCTACGCCGTGGATGACCCCGAGTCCCTGGAGGCCCTCAAGAGTCTCCGGGAGGAGATCCTGGAGATCAAGGAGGACAAGTACACTCCGATCGTGGTGGTGGGGAACAAGGCGGACCGGGAGGAGGAGCGCCTGGTGCCCGCAGACAGCGTGCTGGCCACCGTGGAGATGGACTGGAACAGCAGCTACCTGGAGGCGTCTGCCAAGGAGAACACCAACGTGGTGGAGGTGTTCAAGGAGCTGCTGCAGCAGGTCAACCTGCCCAGCCGCCTGAGCCCGGCGCTCCGCAGGCGCAGGGAGACCTTCCCCAAAGGCACCGACTTCCGGCCGCCGATGAACAAAACCAACAGCTGCATCCTGTCATGATGGAGCCGCTGGTTCCCATGGAGACAAGCTGGAGGCAGGCAGGGGCGGATTTAGGAACTATGGGGCCCTAAACAAAGACAGGCAGGGGACAGCCCCATTCTCCAGATGTAGAAATGTTAATAGAATAGACATCCATGATCTGTTCTAGGTT
>NW_015151294.1:343666-345105 GCF_000732505.1 Cyprinodon variegatus | reverse complement strand
TTCTGATGGCATTTTAGCCAAAGGATTTTTATCAAAAACATAATTAATGTGCACAAATAAGGAATAATTGTATTAACCATATATGTAAACAGAGTTTTATGGGCCCCCCAAGAACTTGGGGCCCTAGGCACCTCTCTCGTAATTTTATGACTTTATTCTTGTAATTTTATGACGTGATTCTCATGATTTTACAAATTTATTCTCGACATAGAAACATAAATCTTTAGCCTGGCCCTGATACTCCATCGTATGAAAAGGTGGAAGCAGTAAAACTGCAGGACAGAAGAAAAAAAAAAAAAAAGGACTTAAAGGTCCAACAATCAATCAGACCTGCATTTATACACTGAAAAAAATAAAGCAACTGTTTCTGGCATTTAATTAATCATATTTAACAATTGGCTTTCATGTTAACATGGTAGGACATAATACAATAGTGTTAAAGTAACTAATAGATACCAAAAACGGTTGCATTATTTTATTCAGTGTAGCTGATGGGAGACGAGATGCTGAACTGTTGCTGCTGTTTCATTTATCAAAGAATCAAAAAACTAAATATTAAGGCTGCTGCCAACAGACTGTTTATACTGACAGGAATATTTCACCGTGTACGTTATGTTTTATGCATAACCTTTGATTTTACTTGTAATTACTTTTTTTGTAATTGAACGACATGTAGCACATCCTGTTTACAATTTTTTAAACGTTATTTTCCATAGAGCTCCACATTAAACTTGTTTATATAGAAATATAAAAAGTGGTGACTTATTGTTATGAACCATAAATGCACTTTTCACTCATTTTGAAATGTTGCTTTTTCTTTTAAAACGTTTTTTTTTAACCACCATTATTGTAGCCATTTATTAGATGTAATGTAAACGTGAAATAAAAAGCTAAAACATGAGTGGAAAATGTGTGATTTTGTTTTTAATGTAGCAGGATGGACTAAATGGAGAATATTTGGATTCAAGAAAAGGAATTTATAAAGAATATATTCAAGTTAATGTTTTACTAAATTATATTGATCAGAAATAAACTGTTTGGGGTAAAATATGTTCTATATATTCATCTAGATATCTATAATAAATGAAAACTTTTTAATCAAAACAACAGTATTAATTATTAAAACAATATTTTCATTTTTTGGCTAAATATAAACCATAAAAGCAAGAATAGAAATATATATAGCAGTGATGTTATGAACGCCTCATATTGTTTATACATTAACGCTGCTGCTATTGATTTTTAGCTGTTCCATTCCTCTCAGAGCAAAGATCTAGAATAGAAATGTCAATATAGAGCGCATCTGTGATGCCAAAAATGGATCCATTTTCTTCCTTGTTTACATTTGGTTGTGAAGGAGATTTAAAGCAGATGGTTGATGCACTCTGGACTAATCTTTGGTACACAAACCTCACGCTCCACTGAATGAAGGTTCCAGG
>NW_015151294.1:341565-342748 GCF_000732505.1 Cyprinodon variegatus | reverse complement strand
AGATGGAAATGCGGAGCAAATCCATCTGGCGGAGTCAGGTTACAGCAGAGGCTGATTGAAGCCAGAATAAATGGAGCCTGGATGGAGGGAGGGGCGGAGCTTATCCTGCAGGTGATGGAGGCAGGTGGGATCTGCACGCCATGCACAGAATAACGGGAGGTGAACAGACGCACAGACAGGGCAGAGGTGCATGCCTGTACGTGCGGATCCCACCTGCCCCTCGCTAAGCGGCGTCTCCATCACCTGCAGGATAAGCTCCGCCCCTCTCTCCATCCAGGCTCCTTTTATTCTGGCTTCAATCAGCCTCTGCTGACACCTGCAGCGGCCGCGCTTCCGCTTCCCTTCCAGGAAGCTTTTTCAATTTAAAATGTCAGAAATAGTGTTGAGCTGCTTAATATCGTAGCCCAACAGAGCCTTGTTTTTGCTAAAGCCGGGCGTAAACTGTGCGATTTTTTTCCCTTTTCAGGCCGATTTTCCAGTCGTGAGAGAATTATTCGATCATGTCAACTTTCAGCCTGATGGTGCGTGGTGTAGCTGTACAGGGGGTAACGAGGGGCGATCAGCCTCTAACGACCACCTCCCCATCAGTAATCGTAATGTAGAAAATCAAACATGTTGTAAATTCAGTCGGCCATCTTAAGGTGGTCGTGGGTAAATCTCTCAGTGGGCAAACAAGGATTCTTCTTCTTCTTCTTCTCAGATGTAAACCCAGCAGCATGGCGGGGGGGCAATGAGTGAAATGGAGTTCTTTCTGTCAAACTGACAGACCGTAGTAGCCACGTTAGCTCAGCCATGTCTTTGCCCAAATATCCAAGGCAGCGCGTTTCACTCTAGTGAGCTTCATGTTCCTCTGCTACTGGTTTGGCTTCCAGATAGACGAGTCCGAGTCGCGCCATCTCACTGCGGAGCTGAGTCCCACCTGGTTTTTAGACATAGAGAGTGAGCAGGTAGATCGCATCAGAGCGTCGGGTGGCACAGCGTGAGAACAAACATGGTGAAGTGGGAGCTTTTAAACCCTGCGGTTGCGTCGCACAGTTTGAGCTGTAGCTGCGTGCAACGATTGAAAAAAATCGCAGTGTACGCTCAGCTTCAGACAACATGGAAATTGAAAAAGATGAACGGGTCCCCCCCCTTTGGAATGGGGGTCTTTTAGCTTCTTTGTTAGCCTGCAATGCCCCATACC
>NW_015151294.1:337105-339762 GCF_000732505.1 Cyprinodon variegatus | reverse complement strand
GATGTTAAAATCTCCCACTATGATGACCCTGTCAGTATTTAATACCAAATCAGAAAGGAACTAAAAATAAAAATCCAGAGTCAGGACCTGGTGGACGATACAAAGTTACAAAAATAAGAGTTTTTTTTTGCTTTGAAATTTGGATGAGGGAAATTAAAAAAACAAGAGGTCCGACTTAGACTCAGCTTTATTTATCCCTTGGAATTAGTCCTTCGAGGAAATTCTGGTTCCAGTAGCTTATATAGAGTTAAAGCAAGATAAAATACGACAGATATGAGAAAGTATAACTGGTGTGCACTAAAAAGTGTTTTTTGTCTCTCAGTATAACTCTCCTCCTCTTTTAACAGCAGCACTATAATTTTAACACAGCGTCTCGTTATCAGAGCAGGAGAAGCTTTGCTTATCTTCTCAAAGTCCATCAGTATCAGGAGGCCTGGCAGGTAAAGAACATGTCCACTGATCCCCACTTCTTCCCCTCTGAAAAGCTCGCATCTTCTGATGGTTGCAGATGAGATGTTTTAGGACTAACTTTGCCGCCTCAGGCCTGTGGGAAGATAGTCTGAAGCTGAAGTAACCAAATTAACCTTCCTCTCTGCAGCACATTTGAATACCGAACAATTCAGCTGTTCTCCACGTTGGCCGGCTGACAAAACGGGTCAGTGTTCAGTTCCTCAAATGGCGATGCCTGGTTCCTCTGATTGCGACCTGGAGAGGAGAGACATTGGTAGCTGCTCAGGTTCAGCCCCCCCCCCATCGTTCTCCTGTCCATCAGATTAGGCTGCACAAAGTTTCCTGTTTTAATTTGAGGAAGTGGCTCAGTTAACGTTTTGCGGGCAGTTCCTCTTTCAGCCCACATTTAAAAATTCTTCCGCACTGCGCTCTCTCTCAGTTGCAGAGGAAGGAGGCCAGACGGCTCCACGCTCACGCAGGTGAGAGGCTTTTTTCCCTCCCTCTCTCCTTAGATGCTTCCACAGCAGATATCTCAGCTAAACTCTGGATTTCAGAGTCAGAACGTCTCTGCTTTTCAGTGCATGTATTGGTGAGTAAGGGGGATTTTTTGTTTGCAGATCTTCAGGCAGGTTTAACGTCTCCGCCCCTGGACTTGGTCAAAGCTCCTCAGCGGACTAAAGTCACCCTGAGGCGTTTAGAACAAGTTCAGGGTTTGGGACGGCAACGCTGCATGAGCAAAGAGACGTGGAACAGCAGCACAACAGCAGTTCTTTTACCTACCAGGCAAGTTTCACACATCTTTTGCTTCTCAGTGACACTTTGTCACATTTACTATGAGCCATTTATGGCGCCGTGCCTCAAAGTAAAATATGGTGCATAGAAAATGAACCCGACACAGGAACTTCTGGCTATAAATATGAAAAGACAAATGACGTCATTTTTATCAGGTAGATTTGAAAACATTTGAAGCTTAAAAACAAAGCGATTCCATCTTGATTTCTGACTTTAAAAGGTTGTAAAATATTTCCCACAGCAGCCATGGGGGAGAATTGACAGAAAATCCCTCCTGAACACTGAACGTATTTGGAGATATTAACCGTCTGCCTGCAGATGGACACTAACCGCACATTTCGCTGCTGACTGAAAGCAGGACTGAAAGTTTCACATTCAGGTGTGAAGTCGCTGAAGTGGTTCTAGTTCCTGAAATGAACCATTTGTGTTAAAGAGCCTAAATTTACACCTAATGAAACCAGATATGCAGCTTTAAACCTCTATAGTCACTGAAATACTTAAAGCGTTATTTGATTCAGGACAAAAAACGTGTTACCTTTGAAACATTAAAAAAATATGGAAATATTAAGAAAAATAAAAGTGCTTCTAGAAGAAAATTTAAAAAAAAAAACACTGAACATAATGCTGATACTTGCATTTTTTTAGTTTATAAAACTAAATATAATTAACTAGACTTATTAACTTTTCAATTAGATGTTTACTTTTTTTTTTCTTTACTTTTTAGTTAACTTTTAAACTTTTTTTCAGCTTAATTTCCAGTCGGTAATCTATCATTCAAGGGCTCATCTAATTGGTCAAATGCCAAAATCAGATGTTCAGCCATGTAGCAGGACCTTTGCTGAATGGATGGAAATAGATCTAGTGCTTCTAGATCAGCAGAAGACTCCTCCTACACAGATACACCACAGGAAATCATTCCTACCTGTGGTCATCAACCTCTATCACGCCTCCCTCAAGTGATTCAGCCCCACCCCGCCCATAATTGACATTTATGCACTATTTTTGCACGCCACGCATCACTTTACTTGGATTTATCACTTTACTTGGATTTAGTTCTTACATATGCATAGATATACGTACAGATATATATACAGAAGAGCTATATGTGTAAATATTTTATCTGTTTTTATTCTTATTATTTTATCTATATAAAACTGTAACAAAAGTAATTTCCCTCTGGGGGGGGGCGCGACGGTGATCAGAAACGCTAACTGTCCCTATAAAGCAGGGGTCTGCAACCTTTCCTATCCAAAGAGCCATTTAGCCCCGAATCCGACCAAGTAAAAGTTGTTTAGGGCCTCAAAATACTTGGAAAAAAAAAAAGACTTAAAAAAAAAAGCCTATTTTTTTTTTTTTTATATCTTATTTGGGAAATTAGTTGCCAACAAATTATGTATTTTTAGCTTTTAACATAA
>NW_015151294.1:333641-337063 GCF_000732505.1 Cyprinodon variegatus | reverse complement strand
TATACATTTTAGCCACTATTAAGAGCCACTGTAGGGGGTCCAAAGAGCCGTATGTGGCTCTAGAGCCGCAGGTTGCAGACCCCTGCTATAAAGGGTTAAGATGGATGAAGATAAATAAAGTTAAAGGCAACGTTTATAAAAATCGAAACCTTTATTTTTTTTCTTCCAGAGCAGAGAAAAACCAAACGCCAGTGAGAACGTCGCCTCTGAGCATCAAGTCTGTTTTTTTTTCTTGCCTCATGTGAGACATTCGGTAAATCAATCAGATTTATGTTGAACAGGAAGTGCCCGTCCCGTGGCGCCGCCTCAGTCGTCCACGGCGATGTTCCGGAACAAGTAGGACATGGACTCTCCGTTGTGGATGCGGCGGATGGCCTCAGCCAGGATCAGACTCACGTCCACCGTTTTGATCTTGGGACACTGAAGCTTCTGCACCTCATGGGGGACGGTGTTGGTCACCACCACCTGCAGACGCAGCCATCAGTTCAGTCTACAGAGGCTCAGTAAACTCAATAAACACCCAGCTTAGCATTCATAGTATTGATTTTTTTTAATATTTATTGATGTAATGATTTAAATAAAACTAAGTTAAGTTTGTAAATCCATGATAACATCCAGAGTGTGTTTATTTATCAGCCTGCAGCTCCTCAGAAAATCATTTTATCCATCAGACCTACCCCTAATTATATATATATATATATATATAGTATTTGGTCCTATAGTCACTGTATTACAGATGGAGTAATGTAAGGAAGGTAATTTTGCTCTGGGATTATTAAAGTTTTTCTGATTCTGATCATTGATCTTCTGCCTCCATTTATCTGTTTACTGCAGTCTGTTGAATTCATCTTAATGTGGATTTAAAGACATTTAAATCAGTGGAAAAAAACTTGCAGAACCTCCGTAGACCCCCCCTGTTGATGACCTCCGCTTTACATGAAAACCATCGATCCCATACAGTAGCAGCCATTTGTTACGGTCACTGTTTTGACGTTTGTTTTTGTTTTTTTTTGTGACCCCTGCAAATTGTAAATAAATGGTATTTTCCTGCTGACATCATCTTTTAGTTTACTGACTTTTGTGTTACACCCAGTGCCAGAATTTACCCTTTAGTGGTCTTAAGGGTGGGGGGGTTGTAACACCATTTAAAACAGCCCCTCCCAGTCAAATGCCAGCTGGCAGCAGACTTCCCTGCAGCTCCCAGCAAAATCAAAATCCCCTCCATCTTCCAGTCACTGTTCTTCTCCTGGGTCTGCAGATTTTTTGACTCTAAAAAAAATCCTGAGGCTGAACTTTTTCATCACAGGCATGAAACTGTTGGCGTAGCTCAGGGCGACCAGACGTCTTTTTTTTTTCCGGACATGTCCGACTTTTCAGACCTAAAAAAATGTCTGGGGGGGGATTTCAAAACCGTCCGGTATTCTGGTCGACTACAGTGCAGTCCGGGAACCCCGGTGGAGGGGGGCAGGGAGCCAGTGGGGGACGGGTGACGGTGGCCTGGACACAGGTCGCCCCGTGCTTCCCCCCGCCTGCCTTACCGGCTCCCTGCCCCCTCCTCCGGCTAAGGACGGGGGGCTCCTGGCTCTCTGCTGAGGTCCGGTTCAGCAGTTGACACTTCATATCCCCCCTCGCTTTCCTAACACCCGCCCCCTTCTTCTTCTGATTGGCTAATACTGTTAGCTTCAGAGCGCTCCTTTGCTACCATTGGCTGACTGACTCATTTTTTTTTACCATTCATTTATTTATTTTCTACTTTAATCCCAGCTCCACTCTTCCACTGCATTACAGGGTCTGACCAGCAGATGGCGCTTCTCTTTAGATCTTAATGTGATGAAATGATGACAGAAAGAATATTTTAGTATAAAGATGATGTTTAAAAAGGAATTATAGGGAACCAGCAAAGGAAAGTGGGTTAACTGAACGGCTGCTACTGTTTATTAATTTCTTCATTATATCTCCTGTTTTATCTGTTTAACATTAAAATCAATGAGGATTCTAACATGAATAAATTCATGAGGTTTCTTTTCAATAAAATATCACATAAATAACTTTATTCATTGGTTTTTCTTTACTAGCGTTTGTTAGTTAACTGCTGTTAAATCTAATACTTATATATATATATTTTTTTTAACAGTTTGTAAAGTAAATCTTAAAATAGTAAAAGTAATGCTAAACCTCTCTGAATACGGAGGAATAAACCAAAATGTTAGAGTTCTGTTTCCCTAATTGAGAAATAAGATTTCCTTCATTAGTCGGAGTCTAACAGCAGCTGTTAGACCAGCTTAGCAAGACTGAGCTTTGTTCTGTAAATTACTGATTTTGTTGCTGAATTTTGAAATAGAGGAAAGTTTGCAGCCTCCCCTGCTTGATCTTTTCAGCTGTTAAATTTCCAGGTTTTTCTTATTGTGTAATAAGCTGGTGGAGATTCTCAGTCAATCAAAAACGTTAAAATCAATCAAATAATAATAATATATAAAATAGTATAACATTGATGCATAAACACCTAATTTTATTTCAGTGTTAAATTCTGTTTAAAGACTATAATTAAAAATGTCTGTGGAGCTTTACTGGTTGATGATTTTCTTTGTTCTGACCCGCTGGTTTTTAATGGGTGGATTAAACCAAAGCTGACCTCATCTATAGCAGACTCCTCTATCAGCCGGGGGGCTTCTGCAGACAGCAGCCCATGCGTGGCCATGATGTAGATCTTATAGGCTCCTCTCTCCTTTAGTCGTTCTGCTGCTGCAACAAAGTCCTCCACGTCGTCTATGATGTCATCCTGAGGAAGGTTAGAAAGACCAAGCAAACGGAGCATCGGAGCCTTTAATAAAAACATACTATCTGGGTTTTTACAGGTTTACATCAAATCCTGATGGCTTCACTGGAAAACAAAAATACCCGAAATTCTGACATTTCAACTTTATGAGAAATATTCAACATTAACATCAAACTCAGACTTAATGAGGAATGAATGTAAAGTAGATTAAAAACCCAAATCATTTCCTTTTTATGCTGTATTTTCATTTTGTTGGCATCTTACCACGATGATGGCGATTCTTCCTCCTACGTCTCCAACGACGGTGATAGGAGGCTTCTCCTTCGGCATCATCACTGAACAACAGATTCAAGTTACTTTGATATACTTTAAAAGGAATAGTTGATAGCAGTGAAATTATATTACAACCATTTAACGAGCCTAAAATATTAATAACTCCTATTCTTCCCCATAAATCAATATAATACTCTGGTAATATAATAAACTGGTGAAGATTCTCAGTCATCCAGGTCAGAGTCATTGAAAATAAAAGTTAAAAACAATCCACTGGTCTTTGTTTCCAAGTTTGAAGACGTTTCTCTTCACATCCAGGAAGATTTTCTATTCAAAATGTCAAAATTGGTGTCGAGTTCGAGGATTTATAGAG
>NW_015151294.1:329768-332355 GCF_000732505.1 Cyprinodon variegatus | reverse complement strand
CTGATTGCTGCTTGTTACGGAGCCTTTGGTCATATTTAGGCTGCGTCTGTAACAGTCACGACAACCTGGATGAAAGACGTGAAAACGGTTGCTAGCAGCCATGAAAGGCGGAGCGACCACGTATCTGTGCCCTGAAGGCGTCTGGAAGAGTCCGCCATGTTTGATGGACCTTTAAACAGCATCGTCTGTCTAATCTATAGCATCAGTGGAAAAAACTATTCAATTCATTTGTTTTAGCAGCATTAAGGCCTTTTTTAGGGAAAAAAAAAAAATTCGACCAGGTTTTAACTCCTTCGACAAATCGTGAAAATGGGCGACGCCCCGTTTGGCGTGCTACTGAGATGGCGGGGCTTAACCCCAAATGGCTGCAATTCTAAGTATTTCTGTTCAAACACTTGCGCAGGTCTTTCCTTCGCCTTACATGGCAGCTCCAGGCCAGTGTGTCCCGCCGTGGTCCGGGACAGCGGGGGGGAGTGCCGACCGTCTGCCATGTCCGACTCTGAATGCTGCCCCTCCCCGTGCATCACCACCAGGCCGAGTCGCAGTCTCTCAGCGTAGGACTGGGCTCTGAAACAGGAGAACAGGCAGAAACTGAAGAGTCTTAAGCTGCAGCACCTCAGCCTGAGACGGAGGAAACCAGCTGGAAAAGGAAAAAGCTGCGTTCAGACCAGAAGCAGCAGAAGCAGCTGGTTTACATGCAAAGTCAATGGTTGATGCGCCTCATGGCGCTGCAAAAGGTCCTGCAGCATTTTAAGCAGCAGGAGCAGCGCCTCATGAGCTTCTGAGGCGTTTCAGAAGCAGCAGCTGCTGGAAAAATGTAACTTTAGCTGCTGGACGCGCCGCATCACCCAATCAGAGAAGCTGATCTGGGAGCTGGCAGGGAGTCAGACGCAGCACTGCTGATGCAGAGCGCTATGATCACTCCTCTGGGAAAAACAACCTAGAAATAAGTAGAAATTTCTTAAATTAAGTATATTTACCCTTAATTTTAGTAGGTAAATGGAAAAGTTTGCCAAAGAAATGAGTATTTGTATGCTTAAAATAAGATAATTTGATAATATGCACTTGAAATGTAAGTGTAAATTGTCTTGTTCCATTGGCAAAATGTCTCTTTTACCTCCTTAATCCAAGAACAAATGCACGGTTTTTAAGAAAAATTACTTAGATTTCAATTTTTTGCAGTGCAGAGCGCTATGATCACTCCTCTGCAACAGTTTATTAACGCCTAGTTAATTTAAAATGTAGAAACCTGCCGGCAAAATATGTCAAATTTTATTATTCTGGTGTCTGCAGCTTGGATTACGTACGTGAAAAACGCTAACATCTACTTCCACCTGCCGCTAACAGTAGGCAGCAGAACAGCAGACTCACTGTCATCAAAGATGACGCAGCACGCGTGTTTTTGCCGCTCCTGCTGTGTGCGTCTGAACGTAGCATTAAATGTCTGCAGAATGAAAACAAAAAGACGCTTTAAACCTCCCAGTCAGTAGGTACCAAAAAAACAAAACAAGAAAACCTTCAATTCTGAATTAATTTCTTGAACTAGCATTGCTTTATTAACGTGCTGCTGGATTTTCATCATAATATTATTACCATGTTTCAGAAACATTTACTTCAAAATTCAAAATTGATCCAGGCAGATTTCAGAACGTCAAAATGAAAAAGTTCTGCTGCAGCTTTAAAAAGTGACACCAAACTGAACCAGAGAGGAAAACTAAAGCGTCATTTCAGAACAGCTGGGACAGGTTGCCATGGTTTCAAAATGACCCCAAAATGATTTACCGGTAAGCATGTTTAGTTCTATTAAGTAACTCAGGATGGAGAAAATAAAAAGTTGTGATACTGCAGAACAGTATTACAGTAATACCGTATTGTTTGGAATATACGTCGCTCCGGAGTTTAAGTCGCAGCAGTCAAAACATGCATTATGAAAACGAAAAAAAAAACATACAAAAGGTGAAACGGACTAAAATTTGCACCTTTTATATATTTATATATATTAATATTTCATCAAATAAAATAATCTCCAAAGACAACAGCTACGGAAATAAAAACGGTCCTTTGGTGAAGAAGAAAAGAACAAAACTGGAGGAAAAAAAACAGGCAGAAATAAATCACATCAAGATCACGACAACAGAGACGAACAATAAAGTTTATATTGAAAGAAGTAAAAGGCCTATTTTAAAAACGCAAAACAAAACCATCTAATAGGCTATGCAGCCACAGGCCAATCACATCACGCTATGAGAGAAAATAATTCATAGCTGTTTGTTGTGGTAAGTTTTTTCTTTCAGCGGTATTAATAGAATACATGTTGTTGCAAAGCTACATAGCGCCCTCTCATGGTGAAAAAAAACCAAAAGGTATACATATCGCACCAGAGTATAAGTCGCATGGCCAGCCAAGTGCGAAAAATGTGGTAATCCCTCCCCACCGCTGGTATCCATAAATTGAATTTGTCTGATTATAAGAAAAAACGTTTGATGTCGACCAAAGTCAACATAAATAAAACATTTAAGCCGCTGTCACACCTTGACGATTTACACCAAGGTATGCTTGACGTACAGTAGTGATGTTATGAGATGAG
>NW_015151294.1:325308-326561 GCF_000732505.1 Cyprinodon variegatus | reverse complement strand
CTGCTCAGTTGGGTTTGGAGTTTTAGCTCCAAATATAGAATATTTGCTAAAATACTGAATGTTTTATTTTAACAACAGGAGCATAAATCACTTTACAACCACCAGGTGAGACAAAGTGATAGGTAGTGATGTTATGAGATGAGCCGAGGCTTCGAGGCGTGTGTCGAGTAATGGAGTGGGCGTTTCCCCGAAGCGCGTGTCGAGGCGTGATTCATTTAGAGGAGGGGCCAAAATTGATGACGTCCGAGGCCTGCTACCGTGATACCACGTGACCGCCTCGGGAGATGGTTCAGAATGCGCAAGAATTTTGAAAGGCATCTAAACAGCCTCAGTGTTCAGTCAAGATGTGGGAGTTTGGAGGAGAGCTGCTGTCAGCTGGATAAAGTTTGGTTGGAAAAACAACCAATCTAGTTGCTAATTTGGTTGGAATAAACAATGTAATGATCAAAATTTGGCAAACCACCAGACAAAGCCCGCGTTAACACGTCAGTGTTAAGAAGTATTTTCTCCTGAGTGACAGCATCTACATAGGTGGTGTCAGCTGTAAGAGTCAGGCTCCCACGCTCGAGGTTGATGGTTCAAGACCTGTCTTTGACTTTTGAAAATTTCGCTTAAACTTAATTCTTTTGGCTGATGAGACTAATATGCATTGTTTTGCCCGAGTAAAAATATAGATTGGGTAAATTAGGTCGGTGCAGCCAAAAGATTGGTTGAACACAACTTCCAACCTGATTAAAACCAAAAAACGTGGAAAAACTATCATGTTTGAATAAAAATGACTAACACCTTTCATTTTGCTCATCCTTAGCCAATTTGCACAAACACTGTCACTGTCTGCTTGAGTTTATTTCACTAAAATGGCAGAAAAATGGTTCACCTTAAATTATTGTTCTAAAAAATTTTACACATAAAAAAACTTACAAAAGATTGTATTATACACACCAACCATTAATAATTCCAAGGGGACTTAAAAGGGGAAAAAAAGAAAAACAGTTGCAAAAAAAAAATAAATAAAACATTTTATATCAAACTGTAGTTCTGCTTTCCACCAGTAGGTGGTGACATGTTCACATGAAGCCTCGTGAACTGTGGGGATCGTTGAAGCAATTTGGCCAAACGGTTCAATGCCTCATGAGGCTTCATCTCACCATCACTACTGATAGGTGTATCATGCAGTGGGGAAGTTGATGGGTGGGTGAAGGGCAAGTAATTTTAATTGGCAGCAAGAAATTGTGAGAAGTGCTGTGTGTTGT
>NW_015151294.1:322721-324697 GCF_000732505.1 Cyprinodon variegatus | reverse complement strand
AGGGATTGCTGAAGAGTCAATGAGTCGATGCAATCAGCTGGTTTTCCTTAGATAGAAAACTTTGAATCAATCTGAGTGGATGATCTGGTGTACTGGAAAGTGACCTGAGATGACATGATGTGAATTGGAGCTATAGAAATAGACTGAATAGAATTGAGTTTAGTTTTGAAATAAATGTGACACCATATTAATTCCTCAACGCAGCGGCTCGGCTCGCTGCGGCGCAAACCTTCCCACAGCACAACGGCCCCTCTACCGTGCAGCTCTGCCTCACCGGCTTTGGCCAGCATGGAAGCCAGCAGCTTGCAGACGATGGATCCTCTCTTCCTCATCTTGCACTGCTTGCTGTAGGGAAAGTAGGGAATGACTCCGATGATGTTCTTCGCACAAGACGACTTCAAAGCGTAAGCCATCACCAGCAGCTCCATGACGGCCGTGTTGACGTCCCTGAAGCGTCGATGGAGACATTAAAAACAGATTGAATCAAATCCATTTTCCGTCTTTTTATGTAGGTTTAAAGGAACCTGGAAACATTCTGAGGCAAAGGCTGGTTCAGAACAGGTTTGTTTTTCTATTCAATGCTAAAAAAACATTATTTAAATTTAATATATGTAATATATCTCCACAGAAAAGCTGCACCTTCACCTTCTTATAAACCTCGTGGTTCAAAGGGAGGGAAAAAGCTGGGGTTTATAGTCAGGAAAATACGGTAGTATTATGTTTTTTGTCAGCCAATGACGCACTGAGTAGTTATAAAACCATCCTTTTATCCGTCTTTATTTTATTGTTCTTTACAGGAGTTTAATCATCAGTTTGCCATCAGAGGATCAGAGCTGGAATACCTTGGAATGGTCTGAATAATAAAGACGTCTTGTCCTCGGACAGATTCCTTCACTTCCACTTTCGTCTCTGCAGGGAGAGAAAGTTTCATAGTTGGTTCAGGTGTGAGACGCTCTGATTGGATCCCGGTTACCTGGACAGACCGCTAAACCGTACCTGAGTTTGACTCCTGATAAACGACCGACCTGCCCAGCTCCACACCCAGGCGCCTGGAAACAACAACACAGAAAATCCAAACTAGAATCAAACATTTCATGTGATGAAACGTGTGTAGAGCTGTAGGTTCCTTAAAGATTTTCTACTAAATGAAAAAAATCAGGTGAAAGTAAAACTTTTCCACCTGANATGAATCCTCTGCAATTATCAGGAAAATGTTTTAGATAAAATCAACTGAAGGGATATCAGAAGGTCTGAGCTGCTGAGAAACATCAGAAGTTCAACGTTTAGAATAAAAAAAAAAAATTATATCTTTGGACTTCAAAATTGCTTTTTAATCAGATTCTGGATATTTTGATCAGATTTTTTTGTTTCCATCCATCCGTCCATTGGTTGGTTTGTTCGTCCATTCATTCATTCATTCATTCATTCATTCATTCACCCACCCATCAATCCATTCATCAGTCTATCCGTCCGTTCGTTTGTTCGTCCGTCCATCCATTCATTCATTCATCCATCCATCCGTCCGTTCGTTTGTTCGTCTGTCCGTCCGTCCGTCCGTCCATCCATCCATCCATCCATCCATCCATCCATCCATCCATCCATCCATCCATCCATTCATCACTCTATCCATTCATTCATCCGTCCGTCCATCCATCCATCCATCCATCCATCCATCCATCCATCCGTTACATGCCACCATTCCCTCTTATAGACCTGAATCAATTAATTGTGATTAATTAATTATTGAAATAATCTTTAACTAATTCAGTAATCGATTAATCGTTAACTGGAGTATAGAGGCTGTAAAACACGCCTTTAGCTGACAGAGCGACACAATTAGAGCAGGAATTATACCAAGATTGTAAAGAAATCTATAAACTTTTTGCATTTAAGATAAAATATATACATTTTTTTTCTGTCAATCTGCTGCATCCAGAACTCTTCAGGTGGAAAAGTTTTACTTTCACCTGATTTTT
>NW_015151294.1:317671-319740 GCF_000732505.1 Cyprinodon variegatus | reverse complement strand
ACTTTATTTTGAACTCCTGAACTGTTTTTAAGGACAGGAATCAATGAACCAATGAGATGACGTCATGTTCATTTAGGGATTCTTCCTACAAATTCAACTTTATTCTTTTAATTAGTGATAAAAACTCATTAACTCTTTCCTGCCCATATTCTACAGCAGGCTTTAAATAAATATTCCAATAAACAAAAAGCTAAAAGTCAGTAAACAGACAGAATGAGGAAAACTAAACCCTTAATTCTGCATCTTTATCATTAATGTCATGAAATGATGAAGAATATTCCCACTCACTCTGTGATCTTGGTGGGCAGCTCGGTGCAGCCGGATGAGGAGTTTGCAGAAAACACGCGATAATTGCTCCTAGAGACGTTCATGGTGGAGAAACCAAAGGCCAGCGCGGGGCTCTGAGGGGGGGGACGCAGGGACCTGTGGCCCCCACAGCGCCTCATGGGCTTCTCTCTGTATCCGCTCAGAAAAAGGTGGAGGTTTCACCATAAAACCCCCCAAAATATCCCCATGTGGAAATAAGGACACCCACGCTGCGTGTCTGAAGCTCTGCGTGTAAACTAAACAACACAAAGGACACGTCACGTGGGAGAAACGGTTGAAAAAATACAAGGAAACAGAAAAAACCCGCAATATTTTCAGTAAACGGAAGCCTGAGCTGCTTTATAAAGAAACTGGATTGAACCGGAATTACAGCAGATAGATAAACAACAAAGTGCCGCTAATTCTGAAACGCGCTCAGCAGAGATGAGAGCAGAGCCGCATAGATCGCTTTATCCTCTGGGCGCTGACGCGATTTGGTGGCGCCATCTTGGGGCGGTCGACAGCTCCGCTCTGTAATGTGTTAAGGAGGCATAATAATCTATTTATATCAACTTTAACTCACTGAATATTTAACTAATCCTCACGTTTTTGTTTTTTGTTGTTTTTTTTTCTTGCTGAAAACAAAGAAATGTTTCAGTTTATTTAATGGATGCTGTTGCGAAGTACAGCCACTCAGACATTTCTATATTTTTCCATTGCTATATACACAAACAGAGAATCATTCTCAATCCTTTTATTGAGAATGATTCAAATGTTAATATTTACAAAGTCTACTTCTTCAGTTTTTATAACAGCAATTTGCATAAACTCCAGAATGTTCTAAAGAGTGATCAGCGTAACAGCAATTAATTGCAAAGTCAATATTTGCCTAGAAAATGAACTTTATCCCCAAAACACATTTCATGGTGATTGCAGCCCTGCCTTAAAGGAGCAGCTACCATGGTTTCAGTGATTGGTCCATTAACACAGGTGTGGGTGGTGATGAGGACAGGGCTGCAGATCAATCTGTCAGGATTCAGTCAGAATGACGTCACTGGACACTTTAAAAAGAGGCTGCTGCTCTGCATCATTGGTTCTCTGCTGTGAACCATGGTTATCTCTAAAGAAACACCTGCAGTCATCATTGCACTGCACAAAAATGGCCGAACAGGAAAGTTACCATTTTTGATCACCTGCATACCCCTTACAAATGGAGTCCCCACCCCCTCCATCCATCCATCCAATCAGCAAAGATCCTGCTACATGGCTCTACATCTGATTTTGGCATTTGACCAATTAGATGATGATGAATGTTATATTTCCTACTGTAAATAAAGGTGAAAAAAAGTTAACAAGTGAAGAAAAAAAGGTAAAACTATTTGAATAAAGTTAATAAGCCTGGTTAGTGATTCTATTTAGGTTTATAAACTACAAAATGTGAGTGCAATTATTAGCATTAAAGTACAAAATAAAATGTGTTTCTTTTTCTCTCAGAGAGTTTTTCATTAATTTCTTCTAGAAGCACTTTTGTTATTTTTCTTCATATATTCAGGCAGGTTGGCGTTTCTTGTGGTTAAATCGACATTCATTTTTGCCATCAAAATATCCAGATTTCTTTAATATTACAAAGGTAATAAGGTCTTGTCCTGGATATTGGCTTCAATGAGGTCCCTATAAAGGACTGTTTCTTATTCTGTTATTTTTATACACTTTATATTTACTTTTCAACATTGTGTGACCACTTTTACTGTAATCTTTTGCTG
>NW_015151294.1:314379-317289 GCF_000732505.1 Cyprinodon variegatus | reverse complement strand
TTTATTTAACCATTTCAGTGCTGTTTCAATCTCACCTCTGTGAGAATAGGATTAGTAGAATGTGTTTCAATAATGTGTGAAAACAGCAGATGAATCAGAATTTTTAGAATGAGGACGTGTTTGCAGTGGTTATTAAATATATATATTAATAAAAAGCTACCTTAATAAAAGAGCCAAATAATTTAGGGCAATTTGTTAAATGAATGGAGGCCTCAGAAGAACAGCTGAACGATGGAAAACTCTTCTCATCTGCGTCTTTGTTTTTAACATTTATCTGTTCAGAATCTATTTCCTTCCATTGTTTAGAGTCCCTAAGAGGACTATAAACCAGCAGAAGTACCTTTGACATCTACCCACTTCTGTCTTGATGTTGCATTTTCTGTTAGTGTCCGTCTCCATCACCTGCAGGATAAGCTCCGCCCCCTCCCTCCCTCCAGGCTCCTTTTATTCTGGCTTCAATCAGCCTGAAGAACCTCTGGCTGAATTCTGGCTCTGCTGCTGTGATTCATCACTAAATTTGAACATTTCTTTTTAAAAGACGTGATTTTTTTTTAAGTATTGTTTTTCTTATTTAACTAGTTGAAAGCAGTGATCGATCATAGAGCAGCACAGTAATGCCTTTTCAGTTTATAATGCATGCACTTTCCTTTATGTATTTATCTTAATACGTTTATTAATATGATAAAAGGTTATTAATAAAATTGATAATTTGTTAAAAAAACAAAAAACAATGTTAGGTCTTGGTTCAGTTTGCAGCATTATTTTTTTTGGCCCTCTGTGTATTTGACTTTGACATCACTGACCTACAGTTTAATTTCTAGGTCACCAATTAAAAATCAGCGCGATTAAAGAAAATGATCAACCAGTAAAGGTTGATTCTAAAAAAGGTTCATTCTAATCTGTTACTTTAAACAGAATTTAACACTGAAATAAAATGATTCGTTTATTGACTTTTTAAATAAAAAAAAATAGCTCTGAGCCATTCAGACGTGTGTTCTCCCAGACAGCAGCTGGTAACCCAGCAGATGAACCCAATGGGAGCCACTGGGAACCAGTGTTTTATCTGGTTAACAAAGTTCTCTTCCAGTCCATAGATGCAGCAGCTTATCTGTAATGTTTCAGCAGTGGTTTAGACTCTAGCAGCGATGTCCTCAGCCAGTTTCAGTAGCGACGTTAGCAAACTGCTGACGTATAGCGAGGCGGGGTGAGCCGAACAGAGCTGGGATCAGATTCTGGGATCGTGGCTCACTCTTCCTCTGATCTTCTAGCTGTAGCGTCTTCCCTCCATGTTGGCAGATCTTCAGCCTGTCAGCACTTTCTCTTTCAGCAGGTTTAAAATGACCTTCCTCTCCTGGCTCTCCAGCTCAAACCGCCGCTCCCTCTCCTTTTTCTCCACCTCCAGCCGTTCTCTCTCCAGAGCGATTTTACCTGAAATGAAAAACGATTATAAAAATAAAAACACTCTTCACTTTAAATTGAAGGAAGAGAAATGTTATATTTTTCTTTTTATAAGGCAGATATTTTAAGTCCGATGGTTGCTTTTTGGCCGTGCAGTGTGAGCAGGCAGATCCACTGATCTCTATTTATTCACTGGATCGCTGATTGCCCAAAAAAGTGAAGCCACCGTCCGCCATATTGGTACTCCCCACTCCCACAGAGACACTAGGGATGTAACGATATCAAAATCTCACGGTATGATATTTATTGCGATATTGCGGAAAAGCTCACAGTACTGTTAAATAGCTCACGATAGTGTTTGTGACGATAATAGCAAAAAAATTGACATTTCTTCTGCTTTTGCCAGTCAACAGGCCATTTATTGTTGTATTTATGGATCATGACAACATAAAACGCTGATCACATCGTGCTTTTAAAGTGCAAGTTGTCGTCAGGAACATCAATATTCTGTTGATTCTTCTGTGAATAATGTTCAAGTTAAGAAGCAAACAATTGTAAACAATAGGGAAATCCCTTTAAGTGCAAACAAATATCGAGTTAAGTCAGGTTTAAATGTGCAAGGCAAGTAAAAGCAGCCTTTTAAAACTGGTATTTAGGAACATAACTTAAATAAAATACCTATCAGTTAGCTTATGTTCACATTTTTCATCAGAAAGATCAAAAGATCTACATTTCAAGAAGAAAAAAAATGCCTCCTTCAGGGTTTTTTGACCGGACAGGAAATTCTTTGCAAACTTTTCTGGATGATGAGCCGTCAGATGACTTTGCATATTGCTTTTGTTTCCCGTGTTGTATCGCAGTTTACTGCGGCAGTGCTTGCATATAGTCCATTGTCTGTCCACTACCTTCTCTCCTTTTGCGTTTTTTGACACGGCGAAACCAAAATGTTTCCAGACATCTGACTGAAAATCCTTACAACTATCGCTGTCGGCCATGCGAGCTTGCTTTGAGCTTGTGAGGACAGCGTGCAATCCGCGTGCAATCCTATTGGCTGGTTGGGATGACAACGCAGCGCAAAGGATCATGGTCTATGTAGTTAACAATGATTTGTTCCGTGGGACTGTGTTTAATCGTCTTGCTTTTTAATGGACACCTGTCCTTTTATTATTGTAACCCAACCACGACGATATCGAGACACGTTTACCACCGCGATAGCGCGATAATGTCAATATCGTTATATCTCTAAGAGACACGCAGTCAAAATGCCTCCCTGTGCAGCATTTAGCTGCTAAAACCAGGAAGTCGTTCCTCTGGTCATTTCCCAGTCAGTGGATGAACTAAGCAATAAATCCATCTATAGCCGATGGATCCTATAGTTTAGTCTGTAGACTAACATTAGTCTGGCTATCTCAGACTGACTGGAAGACATTGACTGAGTTAGACACTGACAGGATTTATACAGGAATGAGTAACTCTCATTTAATGCCCTTTTATAGACTTCATAATGACTCT
>NW_015151294.1:312645-314159 GCF_000732505.1 Cyprinodon variegatus | reverse complement strand
TGATTCTAAATGAGCCAAAAAGCAGAGACAGGAGCAATTGTCAAAATTTTGGTGTCCTTCATTCTATTTCATCCTGGACACTACAGAAAATGGGCTTAAAGTGTAAAAAACCGAACTTCTCCTTTAAGAAGCAAACAATTGTAAACAATAGGGACATCCCTTTAAGTGCAAACAAATATCGAGTTAAGTCAGGTTTAAATGGGCAAGGCAGGTAAAGCAGCCTTTTAAAACTGGTGTTTAGGAACATAACTTAAATAAAATAGTCAAAAAGCCTTTTTTTTTTAAAACACTGACCTATCAGTTAGCTTATGTTCACATTTTTCATCAGAAACATCAAAAGATCTACATTTCAAGAAAAAAAAAATGCCTCCTTCAGGGTTTTTTTGACCGGACATTCTTTGTGAGAGAATCTGCAAACTTTTCTGGATGATGAGTCGTCAGCTGACTTTGCATATTGCTTTTGTTTCCCATGTTGTATCGCAGTTTATTGCGGCAGTGCTTGCATATAGTCCATTGTCTGTCCACCACCTTCTCTCCTTTTGCGTTTTTTGACACGGCGAAACCAAAATGTTTCCAGACATCTGACTGAAAAGCTGCGGGGGCGGGCAGGATCTCAACTTCGGGGCTGTTGTTTTCATCCTTACAACTATCGCTGTCGGCCATGCGAGCTTGCTTTGAGCTTGTGAGGACAGCGTGCAATCTGCGTGCAATCCTATTGGCTGGTTGGGATGACAACGCAGCGCAAAGGATCATGGTCTATGTAGTTAACAATGATTTGTTTCCGTGGGACTGTGTTTAATCCTCTTGCTTTTTAACGGACACCTGTCCTTTTATTATTGTAACCCAACCACGACGATAGAGACACGTTTACCACCACGATAATGTCAATATCGTTATATCTCCAAGAGACACGCAGTCAAAATGCCTCCCTGTGCAGCATTTAGCTGCTAAAACCAGGAAGACGTTCCACTGGTCATTTCCCAGTCAGTGGATGAACTAAGCAATAAATCCATCTATAGCCGATGGATCCTATAGTTTAGTCTGCAGACTAACATTAGTCTGGCAATCTCAGACTGACTGGAAGACATTGACTGAGTTAGACGCTGACAGGATTTATACAGGAATGAGTAACTCTCATTTAATGCCCTTTTATAGACTTCATAATGACTCTGCAATGTGATCGGCCTATTTTTTTATTCTAAGTTAATCTGCTGATGCTATGAAACAGCCAGTCTGTGTCAAAGTGATGAATTTATCTTTATTTTAAAAGTCTTAAGTCCTCTTGAAAATGAGAACATCATCAATGTTCCATCCTGTAGCTCACTGATTGTTTCCATTGCGACCTAGGGAGTACCAATATGGCGGCTGGTGGCTTCACTTCAACCCCGTACTACCGACAGGCGATCAGCAATCCAGTGAACAGATAGAGATCAGTGGGTAGATCGCATCAGAGCGTCGAGTCACGCGGTGTGACAGGGTTCCTACAGCATAAGGAGAGTTACATTCAAGACTTT
>NW_015151294.1:307384-308846 GCF_000732505.1 Cyprinodon variegatus | reverse complement strand
GCCAAAGGTCTGCCACGCTGGAATTGCTGCAAATGTTTGATGTAAAAAAAAAAAATCTTATTTCCAATATAAATCATTATTTCTAACCTTGTCAATGTCTTGACTCTATTTTCTATTCATTTCCCAGCGTAAGGTGGTGAATAAGTCTGACTTTTCAGGAAAACACTAAATTCCTTGGGTGACCCCAAACTTTTGAACAGTAGTGTATGCAAGAAAAAATTAATTTTTTTAATGTACCTAATAAAGATGATGTATTAACATCCATACCACCAGCAGGTGGCAGCGTTGTGATGTCAGGTTTTTCTGGTTCTGACCAAGCTAGCTCCTCGCTGATTTGATCCCTTCGCTCTTCAGGCTGAAGGTGACAGAATCACATTTCAATTAGATTCTTTTAGTTCATAAAAACATTCAAACATGAGCTCTGCGTATGAAGGATATGATCAAAAGTTATCCAAGAAAATGACCATGAATTAAAGGACAATTGTCTCTGGGTGAACGATTTAGCTGATATAAGAATGATTAAACCTTGTTTAACGGAGAAGTCGCTCATATTCAGATCCATAACATGTAAATAACTCTACATGGAAAGGCACCAAACGTTAGCAGCCCAGGCAGTTCAGAACATAAAACTTTTGTTTACTGTGGAGAAGCAATGCAAATAACCTTATTTTTATCACTAAAAATAGTCTAAGTGATTCTTACTTGGTGCTTTGGACCGTCACCATTGACTGGAGGGCTTTTCTCAGCCTCCAGCTCCATCACCTGACGAAGCAAATCCTCCTTCTTGGCGTACAACCGCTCTGTCCCAAACCTGTTAAAGTAAATCATGTTGGACATGTTGAAGAAAAGCTACTTCTAACAATGGCGGATATTACCGTGTAAAAATATTCCTGAGGTATTTCCAAAAAAGTTCAAAAACAATCCACTGGACTTTGTTTCCAAGTTTGAAGACGTTTCTCTTCCATCCAGGAAGCTTTTTCAGTTCAAAATGTCAGAAATAACGATGAGTTCCAGGTTTTATAGAGCGGACCAAAAACAAAGTCTGCTTTTCTTGGTCCACATTTAGCAGCGGTGATTAAACCAGCGAGTTAGAAAACCACTAAGACTCTGACTGCTCCATATTCCTTTTTAAAGGATAAAATCTCCATCGCAAAGGTGAATAAATATCGACTCGCTATGTAAAACGACTCCTTCCTGACTAAACTCATGTCTCAGCGCCTCAGTGGGTCACGTGACCGAATGAGGAATTTAGCGTCGTCTGTCATCTTAGTGAATTATTTTATGCTATAAGCAACAAAATGCTGCACATTTTTCCAGTTCTGATGTTTTAATTTTGCACAAACTATCAAATTAGACACTATAAGTATTTGTTTTCTATTTAAACTTTAAAGCAAATGAACCAAGCACCTCAAAGCATAATGTCATCCGTCATCTTTTCAGGCAGAAAAATGCAGAAAAATTG
>NW_015151294.1:303128-303630 GCF_000732505.1 Cyprinodon variegatus | reverse complement strand
CGGCTCATGGTGATAAAGCAGCTGCTATTTATTCCCCAGATGTTCTATAGAATGAAGGAAGGATGTTTCCAGAACCTACCACGTGCTGCAGAGTTCCGACCAGAGGTCTGCAGAGGAACTGCAGGCCTCTGCGGTGCAGGACAACCTAAAACTTCATCCATGGCTTTGAAGAACGTCCATGTTATTCCTACTTTCTCTGAATTGTTCTTCTTCACCTCAGCAATCCTCTTATACAGAGATCTGAGTTTGTTTATCTTCTCTCGACACTGTTTCGCGCCTCGGTTGTAGCCCCTAAACTCCATCTCCTCAGAAATTTAAAGATAAGTTTCCTTATTATGTCTTGATGTGTTCAGCATCGCCTGGATCTCGTCATCCGCCCATATTTCAATCAGAACCTTGGTCTCTGCGTCAGTCCAGATCGCACCAGTTGCACCTGAAGACATTTTACTAATTTCTTGTGTCCTTTTCTGGCCTGATCCTGGATCCTTCCTTCCCTGCTCTC
>NW_015151294.1:298868-301866 GCF_000732505.1 Cyprinodon variegatus | reverse complement strand
GTTTCCAGAAAGCCTCCATCTGTTTGAAATGAGACAACTGAGCCCAGGTTTCATTCTCTACCAGTGAAAAGACGGCAGTGAAACACCCAAACAGACACAGAAAAGATATCTTTCTGCATTTACTTCTGGGGACCGAAAGCACATTTTTAGATTGATAATGAATGAAAATGGTAATTATTTTATTCCGTAAGTAATTCCAACATAAGTAATATAAGTCAGATGGGACTCCAGTCTAAAAAGTTTGGATTTCCTCCCTTTCCTCTGACGTCATAACTTAGTGCCACATAAGTAGTGAAAGAAACGAGGAAGCTGTTGGCCTCAAATAGCAGCTTTGCCAGCAGGATGCAACCAGTAGCGCCGCCTGCGGCCATTTCTCTGAGCGTCAGAGGAGGAGGAGCCTGCAGTGCAGCACAGTCGACCTCCAGAAGCACTTCAGGTGTGAAACTCCCCAGATAATCTCACCCTCGCTGATCGGGTCATCCACCAGCAGCTGATCCATGTTTGCGTTTTTCACATCAGTGAAGCGCCTTATGCCAGCAGTACACGCCCCCTCACCAGTACAGGTCTCACTCTGATTGTGAGCAAACTTAGCAAAGGTCTTCTTTTAACTTGTGATGGCAGCTTAGGGCCACCAGGGGGAGCCAAAGTGCAAAGAGAGACTCTGGAGTCAAGCACCAAGATATCTGCTGCTCAGAGCAGGATTGACTACAGCAGTTAGGAGGACTAGAATGGAAACATATACACATACATATATATATATACATAATATATATATATATATATATATATATATATATATATATATATATCTATATATATATATATGTATATATATATATAGCTTCACTTTAGAAAGAGAAGGGAGACATCAACCAATTTGTCAAATGAAAAAGCAATGAGATAATAACTAATTCCTAATACATGCTGGCTCTTTCAGTTTAAAAGCACAGCTACTTCCTGTATTATAGAGTTAAAATATGATCAACCTTTAAATCTAATAGAGAAAAATAATAAAAAGATTCAATTTGACAGACTTTATAATCTCAGCAGATTAGGGATTTTAATCCTGATCAAATAAAGTTAGTGAAGCATAAATAATGTGTAGAGGCTACTCACCATCCTCTTCCTCATCTTCTGATGTTGTTGTCTCATCATCATCATCATCATAATAATCTTCTTCATCATCTTCATCATCATCATCCTCCTCCTCTAAAAATGGAAATTAAAAGGTTTACAGTATAGATCTGTTTAGTTTCCCTGTATCTCCAGTGTGGATTGTTAGATTCCGGCTCATGGTGATAAAGCAGCTGCTATTTATTCTCCAGATGTTCTATAGAAATGAAAGGAGGATGTTTCCAGAACCTACCACGTGCTGCAGAGTTCCGACCACAGGTCGGTGCAGGACGACCTAAAACTTCATGCATGGCTTCGAAGAACTTCCATGTTGTTTCTCCTTTCTCTGATCCGTTCTTCTTCTCCCCAACGATCTTCTTATAATCTAATCTGAGCTTCTTTATCTTCTCTCGGCACTGCTTCGGGTTTCGGTCGTAGCCCCTACACTTCATCACCTCAGAAATTTGAACGAAAACTTTATGATTAAATGTTAATCCGTTCAGCATCGCCTGGATCGTGTCATCCGCCCATATTTTAATCAGATCCCTGGTCTCTGTTTCCCCCCAGGACCGACCGCGGTCGTTTGAAGACGTTATCAAAAAGTCTGGGGCTGAGACCTCCATTTTTGTTTACCCTACTTCTTCCCGCTTCTTTTTGTGTTTTTCCTCTTCTTCTTCTTGTTTTGTGGCGCTTGGCGACTGATGCGCTTTAGCGCCATCTACCGGAGGCTGGCTGTAAGGAGATGACGCGGTCTGCGCATGCCCTGTTTGTTATCAGAGAACTGAGCCACAGTGGCCCCGCCCCCTGTCACTGCCCGATCCGTCCCGAAATCAAATCCGTTGTGCGCATGCGCGAACAAAACAAAAAAATTCCAGGTCGCAAAAAACTTGGTAATAACGGTACTGAAAATACTTATTTATATACTTAAAACATTAAACTACGCAGCAGGATCAGGGACACTGAAAAAAAAAAGTGATTTTAAAAATTTATTTCAGTAAAATATCAGAAATAATATCTCGCAGTTCTGACTTTAATCTCAGAATTCTGAGGAAATACTGACAGCTAACAAACATTTAAGCATCAAGCCGTAGCCATGTCTGTTTTAGGCTACGTTCACACCGCAGCCTGAAGTGACCCAAATCCGATTTTTTTTGGCCCATATGCGACCTGGATCCGATCTTTTCATAACAGTCTGAACAACACAGACCCGATTTTTTTCCAATGCGATCCAGACCACTTGGCTCTGTGGTCCTGAATCCGATACGAATCTGATCTTTTTAAATGCGACCTGTGTTTGAACGGCCAGGTCGCATTCATCCGACCTGAACGCCATTAATACCCGACATAGATCACTATTCTGGCTCTTGCTATGAAGAAGCAGTAAGATAAAAAAAACAACCATGGCGGACGATGATGCGGAGAGCAGTATTTATATTTAACCATCTTGAAAAAATTGTTTTTATGGTTGGGAAAGATCGCTAGATGTGCTCCGGCACTACCATCCATGTTTACTTCCGTAAACGCGAAACACGCTGGCCTGTGATGTCATTGCGTCCTCTACTGCACATGCTAATCTAACTAATTACTCTTACTGTGACTATAACGACTAAATATTGTAACGACGGATGGGTAACTACAAATTTTAGCATAATTTTTTATATATTCCCCAAAATTAAGGCTGTTTAATTAAATGATTGGATGCGTTTGACACCATCAGCCACGATGTTCTCCTCACAAAATTAACACTCTTTAATTTCTCTCCTGATGCTATAAATTGGATCAAATCATATTTACAAAACAGATCACAAGCTGTTAGAGTCAATAATGAACAGTGTTACATGAGAAATAATGTGGGCCTGCCGCAAGGATCAATACTGGCCCCTCT
>NW_015151294.1:295369-296553 GCF_000732505.1 Cyprinodon variegatus | reverse complement strand
GCAGGCGGACTCCAGCTGCCTGCAAACCAGCAGCTGCCAAAGTCTCCGCTCAGATGTCCACGGACTGTTAATTAGTCGGGACACACAGTCCTCGCCCCCCCTGGGATCAAAGAACATTTCCTGTAGGTGCTTCAGAGAAGAGTGTTTGTGTTCAACGGGAAGATATATTCTTAAAGCATCTGCCTGGAAACTGGACAATGTTACCTTAAAAAAGCTCCTCCTCTTGGTTTAAAAGAAAAACATATTCTGCTCCTGGTTTACAAAGATAAAAGTTCAAACCTCTACTGCTCTTCTCGGTTAGAGTTTCTTGCCTCAGGATTATAGCGGCTGAAACGTCTGATATCTGTCCTGTCTCAATAAAAATATGTGAGGTTGGAGACAGCGCTAGGAAACCCAGAGCGTTCAGCATCTTAGGCTGAATCTCATCCACACAGGTGTCAGGGTGCATGGAGGTTTGTAGACCATCCAACAGCAGAACTAACTAATTAATTAATTAGACTTTGACTCTTTATTTATCCCTCGGGATTACTCCTTTAGGGAATTTTACATCTGGTGACTATGAGGTTTGTGCATCTAAGTCTCAGCTCTATACTTATTTATATGCAACTAAACGCTGTACTCACCGTGTTTCTGCACCATGACTGGTTTCTATTTTTAACTGAAATTTTTAGCAAAATGTTTTTTATTGAACTCAAAGTGTTAATCAGGCTTTTAGTTCGCTAGACTGACTGACTGATCCGGGTGCGGCGTGGGGGGCCGGTTAACCCATCCAGATTTTAGGTTAACCTACTGGGTCATCCAGTAATCCGGGGACCGGCCATCGGCGCTGCCGGGTCCTGGGATTATTAGATGTGATTGTTATGTGTGAACGTGCGTCCGCGTTTTTTTTTTTTTTTCTTCTTCTCCTCTCCACAGAGACTGTGTGTTGTGAGTTGGGGCACCAGGGTGCGAAGGCGCCATTGAGACTGTCTATTTGTTTTTTTGTTGTTGTTTTTGTCAGGTTGGGGTCTGAACTACAAGCCTCCGCTAAGTGCGGAGCTCATTTTCCCCGTCCTGCTCTCCATTTGCTGGCTGGCGCCTGGGCTCGCCGGTGCACTGGCGGTAGCAGGTACTGGCTTGTCCTGGCTGCTGCTCTGCGGAGCCTGGGCCCCCGAGGCCCGGCCGAGGCTCCTGCCGAGGGGTGG
>NW_015151294.1:289861-291186 GCF_000732505.1 Cyprinodon variegatus | reverse complement strand
ATGACCTGGTGAACTGGAAAGTGACCTGAGATGACATGATGGGAATTGGAGCTATAGAAATAAACTGAATAGAATTATAAGCAACAGGATTCTTTCTCAGATTCACCAGAGATGGTGTTTGAATTGATTTCATTAAAGAAAGGTTTTTTAGTGATTGAGGTGGATCATAGTTTCCAAGACAGATGAGGAATATATAGTTTAATTTATCATTGAAAAGAAATAAAAGTAGATTTTTTCCCCATACATTGAGTCAATACTGCATCACATAGAATATTCACCTCCTCCTTTGATATTCTTCTTTTCTGTTATGCATCACTGAGTAACAATAATCTGCTCAACAGAACATCACTTGAAAAATGCTGAACTTTGCTTTTTTTATGCTGCTGTAAGGCTGTCAGCTCATCCTGAAGCTCTGAGGCAGCATCCAAACCATAACATGACCCAGAAAAAAACAGCCCTAAACCCGGAGAGCAAAGCAAAACAATCATTAACGCTACGAGTCCAATAAGAGAAGCAGGTTTGAATCGAAAAAAGATTAAAACAAGATTAGAATAACAAGATCTAACAACTTCTTAATGCTTGTAGCTTCCAGCAGAGCACTAAACATGATGTTAGAAGTTAATCCGTGATGTGGAAAAATAAAAATAGAAAAACATAAAAAGAAGTTTCTTTTCTTTTTCTTCTTCTGTAACTCTTACTTCATTTCACCGAACATTTCCACCTTTTCATCCCTTTTCCTCTAACTTAAAAGCTAATGAACGTATTAAACAGTTTCCATGGCAACTTGTATTCTGGGCAGGCGAAAGACAAACAAAGTGAGAACGTGTACCTGCAGCCTATACTGCTGCATTTATGATTCACTCCACAGAACATGGAAATGACATGGAAAAAAACTACGCAGTTAAAAAAAAAACACTCATTAGGTTAAATTTATCTCAGAAACAAACAACCGTAGATTTTCTTTGATCTGCCCGGAAACTGAGATTATTTATACAAGAACCAATAGAAGCACAAAGTAGGATAAAGATTTGGTCCTCGCAGGGGTGGAAAGCAATGAATTACATTTACTCAAGTTACTGTAATTGAGTACTTTTTATGAGTAATTTGTAATTTTCTGAGTAGTTGTTGAAATATCTAATTTTTACTTTTACTCAAGTAAATTTTAACCTAAGTACATTTAAAAAAAACCTCACGTTACTGAATAAAAAAAAAAAAAAATACTGATGGTGAAACAAATGTTTGTATTGTGTCATAATCCAGCGCTGCGCTTCGGAAGATGGCAGTTAGGGAGTATGGATGAGGAAAGGCCAGAAGAGGAAACATAT
>NW_015151294.1:285671-288140 GCF_000732505.1 Cyprinodon variegatus | reverse complement strand
ATGTATTCTATGAATACCAAAGATAAAGCGTTACAACTTACCACAACAGAACAAATAAGCATTATGACTACCTGATAATTCCAATTCAGTTCATTTCTATAGCGCCAATTCACAACACACGTCATCTTAAGGCAGATAGAGCAGGAATTATACCAGGGTCGTAAAATAAAATATGTAAACATTTTGCATTTAAGATAAAAATCTTTTTCATCTGTCAATATTCCCTATTCAGAACTCCTCATTTTAATCAATTCAATTTCATCAAATTAGATTTTAAAATGGAAACATTTTCTAATTTTTATATTTTTCATTTAAAAATTAAATGTATAACATTGATGCATAAACGCCTCATTTTATTTCAGTGTTAAATTCTTTAGTCCTATAGTTCTGCTGCTATAGGCTTAGACTGCTGGAGGACATAGGGACCCCTTTTTCATCATTCTGCTTGAATTTCTGCTAAATTTCTATTCTGATCTAAAAACCAGCCGGTCTACATCTGGACAGAGCAACTTCAGAGAAAAGTTCCCCAGTGGAGGACTTTATACAAGCCTCCATGAAAAAACCAACTGGTGATCTCCAATGGACGATCTTACACGGCGCCATCACCACAAACTGGTTTTTGTTGGTTATTAATCGGGGTGTTTTAATCCAGTGTTCTTTCTGCGGTCTGTCTGAAAAAGTGCTCCATGTTTTTATGGAAAGCACAAGACTAAAGACCATTATTAGCCTTTTCAATTACTGTTTTTAGTCTTTTTGAGACTTTTTTAAAAACGCTCTTTTTATAGGAGGAGTTTGGCAGAACAGGAAAAATAAGCCAATGGCCCGACTTTTAAATGTTTTAATGAGTGAAGCAAAGATGGCCGTTTATTGTCCCGCAGTATCAGACTGCAGGAGGGAGCTCACCTTGATGCCGTGGCTCTGAGGAAGTTAAAACCAGACTAAGGCTGGAGTTTAACTTCCACAGAGACACAGAACATGGAGGATTTATTCACTGCAAAAATGATCTGAAATTAAGTAAAAATGTCTTAAATCAAATGTATTTACCCTTAATTTGAGCAGTTAAATAACATAGTTTGCCAGTGGGATGAGTATTTTTACACTTAAAATAAGTCAGTTAGATAATATGCACTTGAAATTAGACAATGCAATTGATTTTTCTTATTTCAAATGTAAATTGTCTTGTTTCATTGGCAAAGTGTCTCATTTTCCTCCTCAAATCAGGATAAAATGCACTTATTTTAAGAAAAAATGACTCATTTAGATTTACATTTTTGCAGTGTTCAGCTGTGATGTTTTAACAACATTTTATGTTCTGCATCAGATGATGGACAACTATAATTTAACGAGCTCCTCATTTAAAGGGTTTTAGCAGACACTTGTTTTACATCAATATTTTATATGTTTTGAATTGTGTAAATAAAGTGTTGTTAAAATCCAAAAATCCAATCGATAGATATATAGATAATTGCACATGCAACATTTCTATGAAGGTTATTTTGTTTCAAAACTATTGGTGCATTGTAAGTGTAAATTTGAAGTTGTAGAGAGAGTTATGTTCTAAGTTTTGTATTTGTAGAATAAAAAAAAATCACAAGTACAAATTTGTTTTACAAGTGTTTTACAAGCACAAGTTCACAGATTATGTTGCACATCAAAAACCTCTTACATTCTCAGTTTTGCTCCAAATCGTCCAGAACTATTGTTGCGAAACTATTTGTGCGTTGTAACTTTGGTGTTTTGTAACTGTAGATTTTTTTAATCTATGACAATTACAAAAATAAGTTACGCCTTTTTAAATTCTTGAGTACAAGTACGCAAATCTACAAATACAAAACACCAAAGTAACAATGCACAAATAGTTTTGCAACAATAGTTCTGGACCCTTTGGAGCAAAACTGTGAATGTAAAAGGTTTTTTGATGTGAAAGTTGACAACAAAATGTATGTACTTGTAATTTGAACACTTGTAAAACAAATTTGTACTTGTGATTTTTCTTTTAATACTACAAATACAAAACTTAGAACATAACTCATTCTACAGCTTCAAATGCACACTTACAATGCATCAATAGCTTTGAAACAAAATAACCTTCCTACTTTTCAGCTAGATCAAAAAACTGGAAGTGGCTCAGAGGCATTACATGTTGAACGCCCCTCATTCTGGAGCCTGACTTCAGGCTAAAAAGAAGCGCCTTACGGAGGCGGCGCCCAGCAACCACGGAGCTATGCAGCTACAGCACAGTGACACAAAAAACAAGAGCGCATCACAGAGATGATGGAAAGTAGCTTCTGCTGGTCTGACAGATAAAGCTGTTGGTTTATCCTCCATGCTGATCTGTTTCAGAGGGTACAGAACAGCAGAGCAGACAGAATGGGGACAGTTTCTGAGCAGGAACCTGGTGTTCTGGTTTTAGATGATAGTTGGCATGTAGATAAAATGTAAAACCTCTGCTCTGTATTTAGAACCTCC
>NW_015151294.1:281777-282909 GCF_000732505.1 Cyprinodon variegatus | reverse complement strand
GGCCTCAGCAGATGGCCGCTCACACTGAGCCTGGTTCTGCTGGAGGTTTCTTCCTGTTCAAAGGGAGTTTTTCCTCTCCACTGTCGCTACAATCAGATTCCTGATTTATAAGCAGTGTTTATAACTGATGGTAGTATCACCTCTGGGTTAGAGTCCAGAGGTGATACTACCATCCCTCTAGGAAAACTGTCCAGGACTGCTAATATCTAAAACCATAACCAGCTGGTAAGTTTAGCTTGTTTTGCTTCCAGTGTTTATTATATACCTGCTTTCTTCATATTTCTCGGTAATCTGGACTTTAAGAAGTCGGCCATTTCTTTATCTTCTTCTTTTTCCCTAAAAACAAGTTCAAACACATGAGAAAGAAAAAAAAACGCATGAATATATGTCTGAATACAGATTATTAGATTGATGAAATTCAGCAAGATGTTCCTCAGACTCGTGTTATTTTCACCCATGAACAAGTTGCTTGCCATAGTGTCTTTCTTTATGTCCACTGTTGCCACGTGCTTTTCTTTTCGTTCCTATTTACTCCTGTCGTTGTTTTCTCTTTTATTTCCTCTGTATTATTGAATTAGTTTGGTTCATTTTTTCCCTCAGCCAGAGTTCTTGCTTATTCAGCTGTGTCTCCATGTTTCCCCTGCAGCATTCACCTGTTCTCTGCTCATTTTGAGCAATTCGTCTGTTTTCATGTGTCATTTGTGTATAGGTTACCATATTGCTTCTGAGCATCCGTCTATGACTTGCACCAGTTTATTAAACAGGCAGTTTCTTTTCATTTGTTTAAAACATACCTGAGGCGTTCAAACTCCACGTCGTCCACTAAGAAATCTCTGGTCTCCACTAGTTTGTGAATCTGCTGCAACAGTTCTTCTTCCCTCTGTCGATCTTCGTTGGACTTCTCCTTATCTAGAGCACAAACGTAGAAGATGTGGATCTCATCCTGTAAACGCCTCTGCAGTCAACATGAAGTGAATATTTCTAAACACAATGGAACCAAATTGGTTATAAGAAGGAAAGAATTTAACTTACTGAAAATGTCTGTAAAATAGGACTTTCTTTGTCCTTAAAATGAAAGCTGATGTGTTATAAACCCTTAGAGAGATCTGAGTGTTTCATCCTTTTCTTTCTT
>NW_015151294.1:277922-279435 GCF_000732505.1 Cyprinodon variegatus | reverse complement strand
AGTACAGTAACGAAGTATTTGTACTTCGTTACTTCCCATCTCTGGAACTAACCTTGTACAAGCATAAAAAATGAAGCAGCGTGTTTTTGCTGCTCCTGCTGCGTTCGGTCTGAACGTAGCATTACTGCATGTCGCCTTACAGACCCTGCTTCATCTCATAGCAGGAAGTCAGGTTGGAACAGGAAGTATTCATCCCTAAACTCGGCCAGGAACATGAAAATCACCACATTCCTCCCTCTACCAAACGTAACCATTTTCACACATTACGATCAGCGATGTGGCTGTAAAACAGGAAATATCTCAGCTCTGCATCCGGTAAAGCCATGAGAGGAAAAGAGTGAAAAACAACAAGAAGAGAGGGACGAAACCTAGAACAGATAATGGATGTCTATTCTATTAACATTTCTCTATCTGGAGAATGGGACTGTTTGATGTGTTGTCTTCTCAGTTCAGAGGGGCCCCTGCCTGTCTTTGCCTAGGGCCCCACATTTCCTAAATCCGCCCCTGATACTAATTCAGACAGAGCTTCTTTTGCTCTGAATCGTTGGTGAGTGTCGGCCTAGTGGTCAGAGCAGCGCTCTGTGCTCTGGGAAGGTTGCAAGCACCGGTTCAATCCCCACAGCCTCCACTCTAGGTCCCTGAGCAAGACCCTTAACCCCACACTGCTCCCCGGGCTCCACACAATGGCAGCCCACTGCTCTCCATGGGGAGGGGTTAAATGCAGAGAGGGAATTTCTCCAATGTGAGATTGATAGTTCTATTATTATTATTATTATTATTATTATTATATTTCTCAGTACATCGATGAATCTATCCAGCTTTTCTGTTACTATTCATATAAAGGACTCCCACAGCATCATACCGCCACTGTAGTGATTTACATGCAAGCCTTTAGGCGACCTCAATGTGAAATATTTTGGTTTTTTTTCTCTAGATTTTATGTATGAAATCATTTTGTTAGGAATATAAAAATATCCAAACAAATTTATTATAAAGAAAACATTTCCTCGCGTTTCTTTCTTTGTGTTTCTCATAAAAAAAAAAAAAATAGAGGTTTGCATGATGGCCCCTTAGCATGATGTGAAAGGTGTGTTTAAGGAAGCGGCGCCATTATAGCGGGGTGATTAAGGTCTGGTTGGTGTGTTTTGAATGATCCGTCTTTATGAACATTTTAAAAGCAAATCAAACCCTTCTGCCCATTTAACACTGCATCACTTCCAACACTGACCAACACATTCAGATCTGAATTCCCAGACATTAACTTTCTGCTTCCTTAAACATGTAAACGTCTCCTACCTGGTATAGACACTAATTTGTGAAGCTCCTTCTTCAGACGAGTAATCTCTTTACACAGCTGAATATCATCCATCCTGCACAAAAACAAAATCCACAGGTTAATGCTACACACTGTGCACTTGACTTTACATTATTAATTAGCGTCACTTCCATGGTTAGACGCATGCTGCGTACCATCGGGGGGGTGTATAGCAGAACTAGTCAGTTGAAAACTCTG
>NW_015151294.1:274557-275867 GCF_000732505.1 Cyprinodon variegatus | reverse complement strand
CGTCGTCCTCTGGCAGAGAGAAACAAGAGGGCAGCTTTAGGTCTAACTCACTGCTTCCAAACATCTCTGGATTTTTGTCGTCTTTTCTTCTACCTATGATGCACCGACAGGAGGCTGCACTGAAAAACATTTCAATCTAAATAAGTCATTTTCTCCTAAAATATTGGGGCGCCGTTTGTAAAGCTAAGCAGTCAAAAATCATGTTTTAACTATTTCATTCATTCATTTAAAAAATCTTAGTTTGTTCAATAAATATTTAGCTCCAAACTAAATATTTATTTTACGAAGTAAGATTTTTATTAATGAATGTGATAGTTAAAAAAATGAATTGTAAAAAAAAATAAACCCTTATTTTTCTTTTAAAATGCACTAAATAACCATAAATATTGCTCCTGATTTTTGACGGCTTAATTTTACAAACGGCTCCTCATATAAAATAACTGCATTTGTTCTTGAATTCAGGAGGTAAGTGAGACACTTTGCTAATGGAAGAACATTTACATTTAAAATAAGAAAAAAATAATTGCATTGTATTATTTCAAGCACATATTATCTAATAATCACATTTTAGGAGTGAAAATATTAATTGCATTAGCAAATCATCTCATTTACCTACTCAAATTAAGGCTATTTTATAATTTTCTCTTTAAATAAGTGCATTTGATCTTGGAATAAGGAGGACAAAGAGACATTTTGCCAATAGAACAAGACAATTTACACTTAAAATAAGAAAACACAATTGCGTTTTCTTATTTCAAGTGCATATTATCTAATTATCTTATTTTAAGAGTAAAAATACTCATTCCTTTAGCAAACTATCTCATTTATCTGCTCAAATTAAGGGTAAATACACTTAACTTAAGATATTTTTTACTTATTTCTAGATTGTTTCTCCAGTGTTTCTGTCTGTAAGGTAATTACTGATATAAAGAACTCAGCAGCGCATTACAATAACCCGTTATGATTGTGCATGTTAAACAGCTGCAGCAGGTGGTGTTGGGAAATTGCTGCTCGGCTTGTCAGTAGCTGGCAAGGCTCGGTTAGCCATCCATCACACTTCTACACACACGGAGCACATGTCCACACAGGGCCGACCACCGTTTAATTCCAAGTAGCCAGGCCGATAAAGCTGCAGGAGCTCAGTGCCTGAACAGGAGATCCACTTCAAAGGCCTTTTTTTAATAGTTATGAGTTACAGTCATTGGTAAGGATAACCACAAACACTCTGTGGCATTCTGCTGTCATTATGTACGACACGAAACTAAACAGAAATAACGAGACGACTGTTCATAGATTAGATTATTGCTATC
>NW_015151294.1:266500-268800 GCF_000732505.1 Cyprinodon variegatus | reverse complement strand
ACTGGCCTGCAGAAGATAATGAAAAAAACACAGATTTTAAGACAAGATTGAAAAAAAAAATTAGACATTTTCTAAATCTTGGGGCAATATGGTCTGATAAAGAGTAAATTTATATGAACACAGATTTACCTTCACAGCCTCAGAAGGGAAAGATTTATGGACAAAAAGTAAACCTGGACATGAAATTATGTTTTGTTTTTATAAAGTATTTTTTATAATGTTTTTTGTTGCTGGTATTCAATATCCTGGTGTGATAACTTAGTATACGCTTGGGTGGTTTTTGGTTTACGTCTATTTTGAATTAGGAAACTCCACCAGCCGCCACTGCTGCTGACATTTAAAAACCTGACACGTCAACAAAGACATTCAAAAAGCTCCTAAAGGTACTCAGACTTTTAAAATGATCAAATCTAAATTCTAAAACAAGAGTTCAAACATTGGGTGTCTTCCTCATCTTATTTTATTTTTTTCTTTACACTGTTTATATGGGAAGGTTCTAATTTGACTTTATTTTATTCTGTCTTATTATATTTCATTCTTTTTACAATCTTATTTTTCTCTCTTCTGTAAACAGTTGCAAATAATTTCCTGCAAGGGATTAATGAAGTAATTCTGATTTTCTGATTCACAAACACACTAAAAGAAAAGACAAACACAGTTAAGTACTTAGAGAAGGTGCAGTTAAATTGTATTTCACAGGAGGCTAATGTCTTTACCAGAGTGAAAATAGGTCTATATTTGTCAGATTGAAGGCTGTGAAGTAGATAGACAGACAGAAGGAGCTTTTCTTAAACCAACCTGTTTGTTTGGCATCTCTGCTCCATGCTGTACGCTCCAGTGAACCATACTGATGAGCAGATCCTTGCTTCTTCTCCATCGGTGCTGCAGCTGCTCTCCGGCCGTAGAGGCAGGCTGGCAGCACAGATAACTGGAGGGGAGGGTCTTACAGGCGGGTTGTTGATGTATTTCTGAGTCATCAGCAGTCAGTCATGGATGCACCGAGGCAAAGACAGCCAGATGTTCCAGAGGTTCCCACCAGCAGGTAGTGTGGATGTGTTACACAGCACCATCTGGTGACATCTACGTGTAATTACACCATCCAACATTCCAAGAAAAATTAAACAGATGTTTCTCTTCCCATCTACAAAGCTTTTTCATTTCAAAATTTTGAATTTTAAAGTTATTTCTGACATTTTGAATTGATATAGCTTCCTGGATGGGAAGAGAAATGTCTTCAAACTTGGAAACAAAGTCCACTGGATTGTTTTTTCTTTACTTTTTTTCAGCAGCATACACCATCCAACAGTTTGCACATAAATAAAAACACATAAAACAGCAACTTTTCTACAAAAACAAATCATTTATTTATTATGCATCGACATTCCCATCCTTTATTTATAACAAGGAAAACATAATGTGCAAAATACATCATGAATTTGAAACCCATGATTTTTCCCCCTGCTGGGCCGACACATACACACACACACACACACACACCTCAATGATTAATGAATCTGATCACACATCGTCACTCCACTTCCTGAGGCCTTCAAATACACAAATCACATCTACTTGATTTTATCCAGTTAAAACAGAGACATAAAGGGACAGTTCAGCATTTTTAAAGTGAGGTTCTGTAAGAAAACTATCAGCATTTAACATTTTACCGGCCACATAAGCCTTGGCGTCTATCTCTGACGCTGAGAGGAACCAAGACCAAAGCCGACTTCTACTGTCTCACTACAGCAGTTTATTCAAACACTTTAATAAACCTTTACACCAGGCATCCCTAAAGTCAGTCCTGGAGGGCTGCTCTCCTGCTCCAGCACAGCTGATTTCCATTGATTGCTGATTAACAGGCTTTTGCTGAACTGCAATCATCAGAATCAGCTGAAACTTCTAAAACCTGCAAGACAGGTGCCCTCAACTACCAACTTTGGGGATGCCTGCAACCTGTCGTCATGTCAACGCCATGAACTGGTTCATTATTTCTGCAGATGCTGATGATTATTGAAGGGTGAAGGAGCTTAAAAACGACGCTTCTACACTGAGAATAAAACCCTTAAAGTGCTTCAAAGTACAGCAGAGTAGGACTCCATGAAAAAGCGTGATGCTGCCATGAATCCTTGGATCCTGTATCAGGCAGAGCCTGAGGAAAAACGACTTGCATGTTCGCTGTAGGTATCAGATCTGCTCGGGGCCCCGCCCCTTTTATGATGTCAACATATGGCTACTCCACTCAGACAAACCGCATTGCACCCGTTGCTAAAGGATCAAATCTCTTCTGAAGTCTAAACATA
>NW_015151294.1:263145-265370 GCF_000732505.1 Cyprinodon variegatus | reverse complement strand
CCCTTTATATCATAGTCTAATATTTAGTTTGTTCACCAGAAACAGATTCTTTTCAGTTTTGTTATTGATCAGGTAAAACATGCTAACGGACGCTGCGTGATGTCATTGTCGTTGTCTGGGCAACCACAATGTTTTACATCCTGTGGCAACGTTCAGCCAATCATGTAGCGTAACGTCATTGGCATAAAGCAGGACCAGAGCAGATCTGGTAGCTACAGCGGTTCTCAGTACGTCAGGATGGTTGCTGATGCTGCACCGCTTCATACTTCATTTCCTGTCTCAATAATCATCAGCTTCTGGGCAAAAAAAAAAAACCTGGTGACGTGGCAGGAAGTCCGTTTCAGGCTAATCCTCCTTTGGCCTAGCTTTAGCACTCCTGCTAATACCAGGACTGTTATTTAAAGCAGGTGACAAACATACAGCTTCTACCGAACTAGAAGTCGTTTCAGATCACAGTCATCCCTCTTTAAGCTGCAGGACAACAAACATTAATGAGATACTTCACAGTAATTACAGTCTGTTTAAATGCTCCTTTAGTGCAATACAATCATTTCAATTCTAATATTCACCACTAATGTAAAGTTTTCCACTGGGAGATGTTCACTTGTTCCAAGATGTCTGCCTTGTGTGCGACTCCAACACGCCGTCCCTGCGGGTAGTGCACGGTGCATTGGGAGAGGTTAGGTCGGAGGTCGATCAGCACCTTTTGAATGTGTCTTTGATCAGCATCACACCTCAATTCTGTCCTGAGTAACTCCTGATGCAGCTCATGGTTTTAATCTCAATATCTTATGAGATCTTACAACCAAAGCAGATTGTCAGTCATTTTCCATGATTAAAGCTTCCTTCATGCAAAAGATGAGGTGGATGCAGATGTCTGAGTGTAGCAGAGATGAGATAAGAGCAGTGAGGGCAATATTCCAGCATGGCGGCGGCCAAGTGAGGGGGCTTAACTGTTGTGTATGTCGCTGAGGGAGTCTAAAGGTAGTGTGGATACAGAATTAACATAAGCGTCGAGATCAGGTCTTAAAAACTTCAAAATTACACAATGCTGTTATGAATCAGGTTCCTTACAGATTTGGGAGAAAAAAAAACGCTGATCAACCAAAAGATAAAGAACCGACAAGTTAATTTTAACCTGGCAGCCACACTTGTAACCTAATTGCCGCAATACTAAACTGGTGGCCACACCTATAACCTGGCGGCCGCACCTCTAACATGGCGGCCGCACCTTTTACTGGCTCAGAGCCTTCTTCATTTTCTCTACAGGTAGTATTTGTTTAAACATAATGAACCTCTGTGATGATCAAAGAATACACATCAGGCTATTTAGGAGGAGCATGATGCTAATCAAGCGCTATCCCATCCTGCAGCACACTTTCTAACACTGCCAAATCAGCAGACAGTTTAATCATAGTATTGAATGTGTTCCTTAGAAACAGTCAGTAAACAGTCAGTCAGAGCAGAGGGACAGATGCAGACAACTTTCGATTAAAGAGCAGCTCATTGGTCTGTAAGGTTGCCTTTTGTCCAGGTAGACGACCGTCACTTCCACTCAGAAAACAGAGTGAGGTTATCCTTATTTACTGACGAAGTGTTGGCCGACTTTCACTCATTAGTTGATGATGCCAGCGAATGTGTTGATGGGCAAAGGAAGCGCTTTGCTCATGTATTTGCTCAGTCCGGCGTCCTTTTCTGCGTCCAAGCAAAATTTGGACCTCATGGTTTTCTGGACGCAGTATCCTGGATCCAGACAAGGAGAGATCTCGATGCTACAATCAAAAGGTTAAGAAAAGCTGATCAATCTTAGCTGTTTCCAGATGTCACAGGTATGGAAAACGCTTTCAGGTTATTTTGCATCAGACATTATCTGTAACACACGTAGAAACACAAGCAGCTCTGCAGTGTAAAGGAGGTGAAACTGTTACCTTTGCACATGTTTGTAAGTCCTCCGCTTGTCTCTGTCCAGCGTGAGAATGAAGGATCGCCGCTCTAAGGAACGGATCTTAATGTTGCTGGCCCGAATTTTGGATTCCTGTCAATGAAATTCGATTCAGTTTATTTATATATCGATATTTACGACAATTCATCTCAAGGAACTTAAATTCAAACCAGCTGTTTGCATCGACACATTGCTTGAAAACAATCCCTCACGAACAAAACCAAACACAGATTAGGTGCTTAGCATATGTGGAGTAAAAAATGTTGATTTAGTTTGTTCTTAG
>NW_015151294.1:250532-255716 GCF_000732505.1 Cyprinodon variegatus | reverse complement strand
ACACAACCTAGAACAGATAATGGATGTCTATTCTATTAACATTTCTCTATCTGGAGAATGGGTCTGTTTTATGTCTTCTCATTCAGAGGGGCCCCTGCCTGTCTTTGCCTAGGGCCCAACATTTCCTAAATCTGCCCCTGGTTCCAGTTGATCCTCATTCACAGATTTCTCTCCTCCACATGGCGACCAATCCGTTTCCAGCTTATGAATAAACAGTCAGAGCGATTTCAGCTGTGCTCAGAGATTAGATGTCTGTAGTTGTGGTTTCCCTCGTAGAAATGATGTGAAGCAACTTCCTGTGTTTATGCTAAAGAAAGCGCTGCTGCAGCGCTGGTGGAGTCGAGATTCGGTAACAGGGTTTCAGACATGTCAGGCAAACCACAAAGACATTGTGTCCTCATAAGGGTAGCAAGGATCAGACCGATTAAAACAACGTCCTACCATTTTAGCCAGTTTATGGATCATGCATCCCAGACTGTTGATGTTGCTGTTGTACCATGGATCCACGTTGCTCAAGTAGGAACCAAGCGTGCAGGAATCCCCCAAGTTCTGACTGAGGTTCACCTACAAAAAACGGACATGAAACTAAAAACTCCTCAAACAGCAAAAGACAGACTGACTTGTTAGCACTTTGAAAATTTTAATAACAAAGACCAAAATGTGAAACTGCAGAGCTGCTAATGGCGTTAGTTAGTTAGAGTTAAACTGAGCTGGAGTGCTGGTGAAGATTCTCAGTCATCCAGGTTATAGTCATTCCCAAAAAGTTAATAAAATCAATCCACTGAACTTTGTTTCCAAATTTAAAGACGTTTCTCTTCCATCCAGGAAGATTTTTCAATTCAAAATGTCAGAAATATCGTTTAGTTCCAGACTTTCTAGAGTGGACCAAAAACAAAGCCTTGTTTTTAGAAAATCTGCAAATAGAAACGGATGAACGGGTCCCCCCCTTTGGAATGGGGGTCGTTTAGCTTCTTTGTTAGCCTGCAAGGCCCCATACCTGTCTATGTCTCCTGGCAACAATCCCCCTTTTAAAGATCGTCATTCCTCCCGGACTCTTAGGCCCCGTCCACACGAAGTCAAACCCTGGCCTAAACGCACTAATGTTTCACCAAACCAGCCTCTCATCCATACGAAGCCGGCGTTTCGGGGGTCTGTAAACGATCTTTTTTTTATTCACCCTTCAGAGTGGGAAGATTTTGAAACGCNGCAGCTGTAAATGAAAAGAAAATGAAGTCTCTGCTCCGGCACCAATTTAAACTAAGGCTTATGATGAAGTAGGGCTAATGTAATCCACAGCAGCTAGCTGTGAGTCATACAGATCTAATTGGAAGGAGCGTTGCGTCCTCCCGTTCTGTCTTTTTACTATGAAGCAGTGAAGATGCACCCTGGCTGCACTTTGAACGTCAGTCTACCTCACTGCAGGCTGTAAATCACTGTGAACGGATTAATTTTTGGTATAAATAATGATCCATTGATTATTCCTTGATGACCAGACTTTTCCTATAAAATGAATTATAAATATTAAATGATAACATTCAGCCACTTCAATTGATCTTTTGAACTTTTTCAGCAGCTCCACCTGCAGGCGTTTCAGCAGATCTGCAAGATCTACGACTTTTCCTTTAAAGTCGTAGGGAAGCGGCTGTTCAACCGTCACATTTCCGAATTCTCCCGAGTGGTCCCCGACTTTACACCAGTGAATAAAGTGAATGTGATTGGTCGTTTATCAAGGGGGCGGGATTGTTGTGGCGGAAGGTTTGCAAGCAAGTTTGGTTGTGGCCGGTTTGTGGGAAGCATCTTGCTAACCAGTTAGCAACTTAGCGCTAGCAGGTGGTAGCAGGTGCCCAGACAACGGCAATGACATCATGCAGTGTCCGTTAGCATGTTTTACCTGATTAACAAAACTGAAAAGAATCTGTTTCTGGTGAACAAAGTAACTGTTAGACCATGATATAAAGGGGGAGAGCTGGCTAGCGCTGTGGCTAGCTGTGCTAACAGGTTAGCCTGTTAGCTCAGTCAGTTATCCATATTAAGCTACACTACTTTTAAATCCGTGTCAACCAAGACCCTTTTGTTTCTACAAGAAGTAGGTTTTTGAGTAGTAGTGAGATGTTCCATCTGTCCTCCGATCTGCCCTCAGATCTTAAAGTCGTAGGGAAGCGGCGGCTCCAACTGTCGCATTCCCGAATTTTCTCGAGTGGTGCCCGACTTTATACGATTGAATAAAGTGAATGTGATTGGTCGATTATCAAGGGGGCGGGATTGTTGTGGTGAAAGGTTAACATGTAAGTTTGGTTGTGGCCGGTTTGTGGGAAGCATCTTGCTAACCAGTTAGCAACTTAGCGCTAGCAGGTTCCCAATGGGAAATTCCATTGGGACCAAGTAGCACTAAATTGGTGNTTTTGACTTCGTGTGGGCGGAGCCTTACTGCGTTCCCTGTCTCATCTTAACCGGTCCGGCAGCAGACCACCATGTTGAGCGTGGTTCTGCCAGAGGTTTCTTCCCAACGGGGAGTTTTTCCTCTCAACTGTCGCTTCATGCTTGCTCATCATGGACAGGTTCTCTCAACCTGGACTTTAATCTTCCAGGTCCCTGAGTGCAGCTCTAGTATCAGCCCAGTCCTCTGGATCTCCCCATAAAGCTCAGCAGACCGTCTCTCCAACCAGCAGTCTACAGACTGACCAACTCCATCTATCTCCATCCACCACCAGTTTCAGGCCTGGGGGGGAAACAGCCCTGTTCTTTGCTCCTGTTCATGCAAATCTATCAAAATGAAACACTATGTTTCCTGCAGAGGTCTGAGCGCCAAAGACAAAGTAACTGCATCAATAAATTTCTCCTAATTGTCTTTTGTGAGTTTTTCAGATTGAAATAGTTTTTATTTTTTTAGCACAGAGACAGAGTTGGAGCTTCTCTTCTCTTCTTGGATCAGAAGTTAAAAAGTTGGGTGCAGCCTGAGCGTTCAGTCATTAACCCGCCTTCAGGACTTGCCCAACACTTCCTCATGTTTCATGATCCTTGCAGATTTGTTTACTCTAATTATGCAACCGGGGGGGGGGGGTGGCTTACCGTAGAAGGGGAGCTGGGTGCCGGCGCCGAGCAGACAGGAATGTAGTAGAACTGGAGGCTGACTTTCATGGTCATAAAGAGCCGCCGGGCTTCTCTCTTTCTGTAAAAGCACACATGTGTGAGAACCTCCAGCTTTGCACCGTTCTCACAACCGTGGTTAAAACGTGTCGAGTTTTCAGGAAGCGACATTTTCAGTCAAAGATGTTTGTTTCTGGAGCCTGAAAGCAGCTAAACGCTGATTTTTCTTTAACGGTGACGTTTGACAGCTCGGCTTTACTGGTTTACGGCACCTTTACTGGTGATCAACGGCCGAAGCAGGCAGAGCGTTACGTCACAGTCAGGCTGAATGATTCATTCTCTGGGTCAATTTTTTAATTAAAAGGAATTTATTTCTACCATAAACTTTGATCTTTACTGGAAATGAACCCGGATTTTTGCCAAAGATGATAAAATGATGTAGAAGAGGCATTCTGCTACGGGGCGCCGTTTGTAAAGTTAAGCCGTCAAAAATTAGAAGCAATATTTATGATTACACTGCAAAAATGATTTATAAATAAGTAAAAATGTCTTAAATAAAGTGTATTTACCCTTGATTTGAATAGGTAAAATGGAATTAGTATTTTTACACTTAAAATAAGATAATTAGATAATATGCACTTGGAATAAGACAATGTAAATGTGTTTTCTTATTTTAAATCTAAATTGTCTTGTTCCATTGGCAAAATATCTCTTTAATCTCCTCGATTTAAGAAGAAATGACTTATCTAGATTTTGATTTTTTCCAGTGTATTTAGCGTTTTTTAGGAGAAAAATTAGGGGGTAATTTTTTTCCAATACATTTTTTCACTTGGTCATTCATTCATTTATAAAAATATTACTTTGTTTAATAAATATTTAGTTCGCTAAATAAATATTATCAGGGTTAGGGTTTTTTCTCTGGCCAGAAGTTCGATGGCAAATCCTCCCTCTTCAAGTTGGCGATCCAACGACCAACCCGTCCGTGGAGGATCAGGAATCNACGTTTCCAGGAGGAGGTTCTCCAATAACATGATAAATCCACACTTAGGGTCACTACCTTTACAAAATAGATGGTGAAGTAGACGGGCTGCTGGGCGCTGCGGACATAGTACGCTATGACATCAGAGATGAAGGGGTCCTTGGGTCTCTCTGGATTCATTTCTTGCTGAAAGAGACAGAAATGATAGAAAATGAAGCAAGCGCTCACAGACTCACAGGGTGGTTCAGAGGAATCTTTCTGAAACTAAACACTAATATTCAGTTTCCTGCTTTCCAGTGACTTGTTAATGGAAGCAGGTAAACAGCCTGAGGAGCAATTTGGGAAGAAAACAAGGGTTAACTAGCAGCACTAGAACCGGCCTGCATAACTAAACCAATAACTATACCGCTAATGTTACAGGATCAATTATCTGGAGCGAGTTCAACCACGGATGTATTTTTGTTGTTTCCATGGAAACGTCTCTGAATCCAAGCAGCTGCTGAAATGCAACATAAAATATTAAAATTATGAAATGAATTAAAAACCAGGGCTGATCAATTAACCGGATTAATCGATTACTGAAATAATCGCAGATCTAGTAAAGCATTAATAATTAACTGGAGCTTAGAGACATGCCTTTAGCTGACAGAGCGACCCACTTAGAGCAGGAATTATATCAACATTTTGAAAACTATAAGAATAATTTGCATTTAGGATAAAAAAAAAAAAATGTTCATCCGTCAATCTGCTCTATTATCCAGAACTCCTCAATTTTGTAAAAAAAAATCTTCTTTAAGGAAACTTTGAATATCTGATTATTAATCAATTAATTACAAAAATAATAAAAAGTTTCACTGATTTCCAAAATAACCATTAATTGTAGCTATAATTAAATCCAGAATAAACTGATCACAGCTTTTTCTCCTGATAAAAATAAAATACTTTCTCCTTTTTAAAAAAGAATCAATAATTGTTTATAGAAACTTTATTCAAGTTTGCTCTTTAATTAAGTTTAATCCTTTATTCTAAAAACAAACATTAAGTTATATAACGGAGGAGATCTGGTTAGAAATCCCACCAGACTGAAGCAGGCAGGAGGGGACTTACCATTAGGCAAT
>NW_015151294.1:246695-249425 GCF_000732505.1 Cyprinodon variegatus | reverse complement strand
GTCTTTAAATCAGATGCATTCAGTCGACAGCGACGGTTCTACTCAGTACCTGAACAATGGCGTGCATCAGGATGTGCAGCAGAGGAATGATGGACTTGCGGGAATCCCACCTTTCAGCCTGTGGAGCAACACCCATGTGGTTTTAATAAATACATGTATTTGCCGTCGCCACGGTGACTGAAGCTTCCTTCCTCTTTGAAAGTGCAAGCTCGAGAGTTTTTACGACCCACCAAACAAACACTGTACCTTTTCGAGCTCCTTTATCAGCACCCACAGCAGAGATAAGCTGTTGGCAGGATTGTTCTGAACCTTTTTATGAAGCGTCCATCTCAGCATTCCTGCACACAGACATGAAAGGCAAGCACTAAATCACACGCTGGCTGTGCACCACTGCTGTCTATTACGTCACTGATCTAACCAATTCTGGTCACTAACAACACAACAGCTTAAACACAGCGCTCAAGGCTACATTCTGCAGGACGAGTCATGCTGCTGCTGGAAATATCTGCCCGGCTGATGAGGGGGAAACATAAGATTTATTTTAGAGTGGGTAAAACCTGACAGTGGGATAAATCCCACCTCTTCCCAAAAAAGTTAAAATCAATCCTCTGGACTTTGTTTTCAGGTCTGAAGACGTTTCTCTTCCATCCAGGAAGCTTTTTCAATTCAAAATGTCAGAAATAGCGTTTAGTTCCAGGTTTTATCCAGCAGCCCAACAAAGCCTGGTTTTAGTTTAGAAAACATGCAAATAGAAACGGATGAACGGGTCCCCCCCTTTGGAATGGGGGTCGTTTGGCTTCTTTGTTAGCCTGCAATGCTCCATATCAGCTTTCGAAACCTTAAATGTCGCGATAGAGTTGATTCCTTCCCGCTATCATCGCAGCCCCACCCCCTTTATAGGGGAACAGAAGACCTCACCTGTTCATCCAGGCCAACTATTCCCTTTAACGACCCCCCTTTTCTTGAGACATAGACAGGTATGGGGCATTGCAGGCTAACAAAGAAGCCAGTTAGTTTTTTAGGTAGCAGGTTGACAGGAAAGGGGGTCTGAGAGAGGGGGGGGAGACATGTGGCAAAGGACCACAGGTCGGGAACTCGGGTCGGCTGCTTCGAGGACCAAGGCCTCCATACATGGGTCATGTGTGCGCTAACCACTAAAGCACGCACAAATATTCATGTTTTCTAGACTTTATAAAATCTGGAACTAAACGCTATTTTTGACATTTTGAATTGAAAAAGTTTCCTGGATGGAAGAGAAACGTCTTCAGACTTGGAAACAAAGTCCAGAGGATTGATTTTAAGTTTTTTTGGAAGAAGCAGCATCTTTGCTGAATGGCTGGATATAGATCTTGTGCTTCTAGACCTCACTGAGGGACGGGGTGATCAAATGATGAAGAAACTTGGAGTATAAAGGGTTAAATCATCAGAGAGTTTAAAGCAGATCTTGTGGCTCAGAGACTTTCCTACCTGTAGAAGTAATACGCCTTCGCAAGGCGACCCACGACCCTGTCGTCTCCCATGACGACGATCTTGGCGGTAAAGTTTCTCTGCTGTTTGGGGAAGTGGTTCTCCATGGCGCTGGCCCCTGCTCGCCTCTGCAGAGTGGCCCCTCTTCTCCCCCCCCTCCCTGCAGGCCCGCTCACCGCAGCGCTCGCCTGGTCCTCCAGCGTGTCTTGCATCAGCACCATGCTGTCCTTCGCATTCGGCTTCAGCTTGATGCCTCCTCGCCGCGACAAGCGACCAGAGTCCTGCTCACTGGTGGAGAGAGAAGAGCTGCAGTCAGGATCACGGGTTCTGCTGCTGCCGCTGCAACCTCGCCATCAAAGGAAATGAAATGCACTGAATGACCTCTGACATCTGGCACTGAGGTGAAACTGTTCTCGCACTAAAAATACCATCCTGGCAGGGCTGGGTTTGAAGGTTGACTAAACCGAAGGAGGTGTTTAGTCAGAACGGACCGCGTCATGTCATGAGAGCCAAAGAAACCACACGGCGTTTCACAATGGAAAGCATGTTGGGTTAAAGTCACAGTTTAACCTCTTAAAATTGAAAGTATAAATTGAAAGTATAAATTGGAAATAATATTGTTTTTATTAGTATTATAGTAATATTTTTCAGGTGGAAACACTACTTTAAATGTCACCATGTCTGATTTATAAACACAAATAAACACCATAAAGCCCATTAGAAACTCTAGATAAACCCTCAGGATTTATAGATCCACATCTTGACTAGAACTAATGCTAATCTGGACTGAAGAAGGTGAAGCATGTTTGTTTCATAAAGGTTTTAGCTGACAGTGTGCTAGGAGGAAATGTGATTTTGACACAGTGCTGAAAGTGGCCAAATTATGCAAAAATCCAATATTTCCACTGATAAAACGGGAATCTGGTCAGACAAATATGCTGATTTCCATTATTGGAGACCTTCTGCATAAAACAAAGCCTTTGCTGCTCAGATTTAGTCGTTGTTTCATTTAAATTTACCGATAAAATCACCAAACTGGATAGAAAATAAGAAAAACAGAGGAAGCTGCCGCATGCTGGTTACATCACCTGAAATGGTCACACAATGACCTCTGACCCCTCCTTGGAAAGGTCTGAGCCTCTATTTTCCAATGATGCTGGTGTTCTGTCAGATGAGCATACCTATAGTCAATACCCGTTTATCTCTTTAGTTTTGTACGAAAAATAGACTTTAAACTACCTCGACGGGCGTGTATCCCTTTAA
>NW_015151294.1:241741-242826 GCF_000732505.1 Cyprinodon variegatus | reverse complement strand
TTAAAGGGATACACGCCCGTCGAGGTAGTTTAAAGTCTATTTCTCGTAAAAACACTAAAGTATAAACGGAAATCTGACATCTTAATGACTATGGGTCTGCTGATCTGACAGCACATTAGGGGGCGGGGCTAAAAATGAATACCTGCTGTTGCGTTATGTTGCGTTAGAGTTACGCATATCAGGTGGAATTAAGAATCTCATTTTATTTGTTTACACAGCTATAAAACAAAAAGTATTTGTGAAAAATTAATTTTGAAACATGTTTTAGAAATTTTAAAGGCCCATTTGAAAGGCGTGTGGATGAAACACCATGTGACTCTATCTGGAACATTTCTATAAATAAATAAACATCAGCTGAGTCACTGAGCCGACGATCAACTCTTTGGTCAAGATTCAAATTCTGGAGCATCTTTTAGACGATCATCATGAAACTATCTGCTTGTTTTTTTATTTTTCTTATTGATGCCTCTTATTTAGGCTTTATGAGCTTCAGACGTTTCCTGACCTTAAAACCTTGAAATACAAAAAATAAAAATAAAATGGTGCCTAAAAGTTTCCTTTGAATGTGGGAGAATCAGGGGCTTTACTCAAACCACAGATGTTCAAAGTGAATAAATGTCATTTCAAAGTCCAGACCGCTTAATGATTCTCTGATTAATCAACAAAAAATTAAATATCAAGTAAACAAAAAAAGCAGCAAGATGAACATGTTGTGATATTCCCACCCTGAATCGATGCCGGGGTTGTCCAGTGGGGATGATGCGGAGACGTCGGCGCCGGGGGGCAGGTCCCTCTCGATGCCGCTGTCGTTGGACATAATAGAGAAGCGAGGCATGTCGGCGGTCAGCATGGCGCACGGCGATTCACCCAGATCAAAGTCCTCCTGCTCCTGGCTGAAGGAGGAGAAGTCCTCCGTCACGCTGCTGGAGCGGAACCATCTGGAAAGCTCCCTCCCTGTAACGGCAGAACATGGATGAGACGCCGTCCGAACCGCTGACACATGCAGAACACAGACCGGTGCACAGCAGTGGCGTCTAAAGTCCTTATACATGGCTGCGGGGGGAAGTGGGGGGTGCTGCAGCACC
>NW_015151294.1:237878-239130 GCF_000732505.1 Cyprinodon variegatus | reverse complement strand
GCAGCGGCCATGGCTAACGTTAGCCAGTCTGCAGCGGCCATGGCTAACGTTAGCCAGTCTGCAGCGGCCATGGCTAACGTTAGCCAGTCTGCAGCACCCGGGGCTAACGTCAGCCCGTCTCCAGCAGCCAAGGCTAACGTTAGCCTGTCTGTAGCAGCCCTCTCTCTGCATAGTCGTGTGTGAAGGACCGCTGGTTCTGACAGCAATTTTTTTTGTTTTATTCGTCAAAATGTCAAAATCTGACTGTGTTCATCATTATTCCTCCACTAAATGAAAAAAGTCATAATTTCTTATTATCTATATTCTATTAATAACAGGAGGTGAAATGCAGCTCCAGACTAGCTTTGAATGTGGTGATGTCATCAGATGTTCCAATTGACCCAGATTTATTCTGCTCCGGTTCTCCCAGAGTCCAGACTTTCCTGGGTTCTTCTCATTATCTAGTGAACTGAGAAACGCCAATGTATTTAGATGACAGTATTTCATTTATCTTTTCATTTTCTTCGAGCTGTAATCATATCAGTGATCTGGAGATATTTTGGCTTTAAGGTCAGAATTTCATACTGGTTCGTCTCCAGTTGTTCCACCAGCTTTATTCTGCCTCCATCAACCAGCAGTTTGGATTAAAGGAAAGGTGAGGATTTAAACATGTGGAACCATTTAAAGTTAGTTAAACAGGTTTATCAGGGGAGGGAAGCTGATGGCCAAGAAGCCTTGATGAACCAAAATCAATCCAAAGCAAACATCCGTCATTGAACGTGGGTGACTCACAGATATCCAGATCCTCTGTCCACAGGTAGAAGCTCATCTCAGGGTTAGGAACGGGGCAGTCACACAGCGCTGCTCCACATAACGGCTCTGCAGCACACATGGAGGAACATTTAACAATAGCAAGTAAAACAAAGCTCCTAAACTTCCCCTGCTGTCCATCCGCCTGTCTTCCCTCCGGAAAGGTCTTAGAGCAGGTTGATCAGATGAGCTGCTGACTTGATAACAGTCAGGGAAGAATGGAAACAGATCCCCGGATGAGCTAATAATACGCACAGCTGACTGAACAGCTTTGCTCATGGAGGATGTCGCTTAGTGTTTGATCTCTGCTGCAGGCTGCATGGCAGGCCTTCCCACACATAAACATCTCTAACACCAACAAAATGAACCAATATTAGCACCGATATGCAAGGTCTGGCTTTCAATTCTATTCAGTCTATTTCTATAGCTCCAATTCACATCATGTCATCTCAGGTCACTTTCC
>NW_015151294.1:233051-236156 GCF_000732505.1 Cyprinodon variegatus | reverse complement strand
ACTGCAAGCATGCTTAGTGTGAGGGATTGCTGAAGGGTCAATGAGTCGATGCAATCAGCTGGTTTCCCTTAGATAGAAAACTTTCAGTCAATCTGACTGGATGATCTGGTGAACTGGAAAGTGACCAAACACAATAATAAACAGTTATATCATAGCTAATATTGCATACGTCACAAACCACATCATTTTCTGTTTTTAACTTTCATGCCCGGCTAACCGCAGCCAGCTTCTATCTGTATTCCAGTAACATAACCAGCCACAGGGTGTTTTCTTTGGCAGCCATAGTCGCCTAACCACACCAACCAGATGATTGATGACTCAGACTCCACTGCGGCGCTGCATACCTGCGTCAGAATCAGAGACGATCTCGCCGTAGAGCTGCAGGAGTCGGCTGCTCAGCGTTCCCCCTTCACCTCTGTAGCCCTCCTCCACGCTGTGCTCCAGAATCTCCAACACGTACTGAAAGTACGGCTCCACATCTTGACCCATGTCCTGCACAAAAAACAACAGAAAGGCATCAAATAAGCAGAGAGGAGGAGTTTCTACACTGGAAAAACAACCTAGAAATTAATAAAAATATCCTAAATTAAGTATATTTACCCTTGATTTGAATAGGTAAATGAGGTGTTTGCCAATAGAATGAGGATTTTTACTCTTAATATAAGATCATTCGATAATATGCACTTGAAATAAGACAATTCATTTGTGTTTACTTGTTTTAAATGTAAATTGTCTTGTTCCATTGGCAAATCTCTCCTATTGCACCTATTTTAAGAAACAATGCCTTATCTAGATTTGAATTTTTTCTCTTTTAAGAACCTTTCAGCAACCAGGTGACTGACCCTGAGGGCCTGAGCCAGCTTGGGACCGTGGCATCGCTGCGGCCCTAAAGCCGCCTGTAGGGTGTGTTGAACCACGCTGCGCATGTGGTCTAACGGGCTCTGAAATCCCGCCGAAGTAGACGCCTCAAAGTCCTCCACCACGGCGGGGATCAGGGAGCCGGAGAAGACTTCTGGATCGGCCAGAATGAAAACCCTGCAGACGGATCAGAGGTTTAAACCAAACACGATGCAGACGTTCGCTTTCCTCAGAGCAGCAGAGCTGCGTTTCAAACGGTTTCTCACCTCTCCTGGACGGGATAGTGCTCATTTTTTAGCTTCTGTTCTGCTGTGATCATCCTCTGGTACATCAGACCTGTGGATCAAACCGATGTTTAATGACATCATCAGGCTACAGCCCCCCCTGAGGATAGCGGACCCCCCCCCCCTCACTGTGATGAGCTGAATGATTGATGGAGACGATCAGTCTAAGTTTAGAGCCTGAATGTTAACCCCTTTCAGCCTGCTGGACGCGGTACTGTTTGCTTTATAGCTGCTCAAACAAATAAAATGAGATTTAAAATTCCACCTCACATGTGTGACTCTTAGCCCCGCCCCCTAATGGCCGCCATCATTGGAAACTAGAGGCTCAGACCTTTCCAAGGAGGGGTCAGAGGTCATTGAGCGACCATGTCAGGTGATGTAACCTTCATGCGTTCCATAAGCTGCTCTGTTATTCTTATTTTCTATCCAGTTTGGTGATTTTATTGGTAAATTTAAATGAAACGACTAAATCTGAGGAGCAAAGGCTTTGCCTCATGCAGACGGTCTCCAATAATGGAAATCAGCATATTTGTCTGAGCAGATTCCCTTTAATGAGTGGAAATAATGCATTTTTGCACTTTTGGTATTTTACCAAAATCACATTTCCTTCTTTTCTTTCTTTTTTTAACAGTGTCCTTTTTGGCGATGTGGCAATAGCAATAATTGTCTTGATGCCAAAAAGAGCCCAACAGGTTTTACTTTCACAAGTGGAGCAGTACGGCTATCGCCGTCGCATGATTTATACATATAAATAGCTTTATTATAATTAATGCATGGAGTTTTACAGAGGAGTTTAGCACAGTGCTGAAAGTGCTGAAAAGTGGCCAAATTATGCAAAAATGCATAATTTGTACACTTTTCAGCACTGTGCTAAAATCCCATTTCCTCCAAGCACACTTCCCACTGAAACCTTTGTGGAACAAACACGCTTCACACTGCAAAAACGACCTCAAAATGAGTAAAAATGTCTTAAATTAAGAGTATTTACCCTTAATTTGAGCAGGTAAATAAGATGATTTGCTAATGGAAGGAGTATTTTTACTCTTAAAATAAGGTATCTAGATATTATGCACTTGAAATAAGACAATGCAATTGTTTTTTCTTATTTTAAGTGTAAATTGTCTTGCTCCATTGGCAAAGTGTCTCACTTAAATACTTAATTCAAGAAAAAATGACTTATTTAGATTTAATTTTTTTGCGGTGCAACTTATTAGTCCTAATTTGTTTGAGTTCTAGTCAAGAAGTGGATCTATAAAGTATGAAGGCGGGCTTTCATGGGGTTTTGCAGTGTTTATTTTGAAAGAATTTTAGCGACGCACATTTTTTTCGGTTTTTTTCTTTGTTTAATCACCTACAAATCAGACATGGTGACATGTAAAATAGTGATTCCACCCTCAAAAATATTCCCCAATGCCTTCCTGTCACACAAATACAAACAATTGTATTTCCAATTTATAGTTTGGAAGCTGAACTTCTTTTAATTCACATTAATTTTCAGGTGAAATGAGCTCCTTAGACCTCCATGTTTAAAATATGACGAAGAATCGGAGGAAGCACAGAGATGTAAGAAGCTTTTAAAAAAGCAAACTGTTGTCAAGGACATGATGAGACGTTTTGGTGGTTTGTTATATTTCTAAAACAGTGTTCTTATTTTTAGCATGAAGTTCACAATCAGTAAACTTTATTGCATTAAATGAAAAGAAAAACTGTGAAAGATGTTAAACAGTTTCCTCTGTACTCTGTTTTTAAAATAGTGAAACCTGTTCTACAGAAACTGCTCTCTGTTACGTTAGTCAGAGCAGAAAGGCAGGAAATCAAATGTTTAATGTTAAATTCTAAAATCTGTTTCATAAAAACCACAGACCAGTAAAGGGATTTAAACTTCTGACCAATGCCTCTCTGATTTCTCGTGATGTAGCCGTCATTGCTTTAGGACTCAGGAGCTTTAAGCCTTAAATACGTT
>NW_015151294.1:229943-232341 GCF_000732505.1 Cyprinodon variegatus | reverse complement strand
AGCAGCTAAAGTTGAATTTTAACTGCAGCAGCTGCTGCTTCTGAAGCGCCTCAGATGCTCAGAAGCCCAAAACGCTGCTGGACCTTTTGCTGCGCCTTGATGTGCGTCAACCATTTACTTTGCATGTAATTTATCTTCTTCTGCTGCCTCTGCAGCGTGCTGATTGAACGTAGCATGAGTTCGACATTCCCAACTGCTGAGATGGGCTGGTTGTCAAGGGCAACAGATTCAGTGTATTGTCATTATGAGTTCGTATGAAATCGTACGAAAAGTTATGCACCGTAATTTTGTACGTTTTGGACGTTTTTTTCGTCGCATGCGCATCTGACGCACCATTGACGAATATAGAATATAAATTACAATTGGCCCTAACCCTAAGGTATAAAACAGCAAGCAACGTAGTTAGAGACATGAAGAAGTGATGATTGCACAGTTTTTCCCATTTTTACGTCCGTCCACGGATCTGCTTTTTTTTCTGTCTGCCAGCACATGTGCACTGATGTGGTTTTTTGAGGAAAAACGTCCAAAACGTACGAAATAGTGTGCATAACTTTTCGTACGATTTCATACGAACTGATAATGAGAATATGTTGACAGATTCGATCAACCTTTCTGTAATCGTCTTTGCCCTCCTGTTTTCCTTGGAGTCTTTGTCTCCTCATAAAGTCCATCTGTAAGTTTACAAAACGCTTCATACACATCATCATGTTTTGTCCTCAGATGAGGAATCAAGTTTGTGTTCTTGAACGCAGCTCTGCTGCTTCCTCCTCTTCAAATTGCCGTGTTGCAGACATTGTAAGTAGCTTTAGGATAGTCTTCACTCTCCAGATTGAAATATTTCCACACTTCTGACACGCTTGCTTTGCACCGCCACCGAGGTTTGTATTGCACAGCTTTCATCACCCGGATCTGGCAGGATTGACACAATTTGGCAGCTAATGTAGCCGAGCTCCCATCACGATAAAATGGGGAAAGATCGCGCCAATCCGATCTCGAGATCGGGACAATCCCGACTAATTTCATGTGTTTGAGGTTAAACTGCAACTAAACGATTGTAGTTGTTCTGCGCAGATTATGTTCATGATCTGAAATATTTCATGACCGAATGATAACTGCCAGAGATGGATAAAGTACTAAAATATCATACTCAAGTAAAAGTACCAATACTTGGATGAAAAATTACTCAAGTAAAAGTAATAAGTAGCTAATTTAAAATGTATTTTAAGTAAAAGTTACTCAGTTACATTTAAAAAAAAAACAGTTGAACGGGGCAGGGGATCTCTCCCATGTAGTGAAAACAGGACAAGGAGTCATAAATCCAAAACAAATATGGCCGAGGATTTTCGTCGTTTTTGGGCAGCAGAATTCGATGTTTTCAGCTGGCATTTCTAGTGAAACGTTCTCTGATCCACCTCCATCTCCTTCCCAATCTCCTACAGAAAGACTTGGCGCCCGGTAGCCTAGATCTACTGGTAGCCTAGATCTACTGGTAGCCTAGATCTACATGCTGATCACGTCACACGCTGTAGCGCTTCCGGGCCGATTTTTTGTCTTCCTTTCAGTTTTCCAAAGTTTTTTTTTTACTCAGTAACGGATGGGATTTGTAATTTAACGAAATACAATACTTCACTCAAAACCTAATCAAGTAAAATTTAAATGACCGATTTTAAAAACTACTTGAAAAATACAAAATACACAAAAAACCTACTCAATCCAGTAACTTGAGTAAATGTATTTCGTTACTTTCCACCTCTGATAACTGCTGACCTGGGATGAAGCGTTCTGTATTTATCTGTCGCGTGTAGCTGAGGCCCACGGTGCAGTAAGGCTGAGGATACGTCAGCAGCCGCTTGCAAAAGTCATAAATACGTTTGTACAGCTCATCTGGGATGTAGGCCGTCTGAAACGACAAAACACACACAAACATCATGAGTTTATTGAAGAAAACAATGTTTTTAAGGATGGGAAAGGAAATAATTCCTATTTCTTATTCTATATTTCAATCAACCGTTGCGTATATTAGCTGCGACATATGAATCAAGATAGTATGACCAAAAACTGTGATTGACAGATGACCGTTGATCTATGATAAGAATAGAAATTTTCTGATAAAGAGTATATTTATATACATGTTTAAGCCAGAATGACTTAAAATTTAAATATGATTTCCTGACGACTTTAAGGTGCCATGTCCTCTGAAATGTTTATTTTATTTTATTTATTTTATTTATTTCAAACAGACAGTAAAAACAATCAAGAAAGAAAAAAAATTTGAATGAAACAAACTTAAGAATGAAAATATAAAACAAATTATTTTGCCCATGTGACATGTAAATTTTATATTTTCTGTTCGAAAATATAAAACAAATTATTTTGCCCATGTGACATGTAAATTTTA